>NC_056741.1:58036025-58193525 GCF_019279795.1 Protopterus annectens | reverse complement strand
CAGGCTAGGGGGTGTATCTGTGTTTAGGCCACTTTGCACTACATTGCTCCACATTGCCCAGCGGTGTGCTGGTTAGCGAGATGCGCAGCTCCGCGCAAACCTATTGCACTAGGTGAAGCGCTTCTTAGCTATAAGCAATAATATTGTGCTAGGTAAAACCCTGCTTATCTATGGGCAATTTTATTGGGCTAGGTAAAACGCTGCTTAGCCATGGGCAATTATATTGCACTAGATAAAACGCTGCTTAGCTATGGGCAATTATGTCAGTATCCTCAATGCTGCTCACCTTCTTATCTTTATATGTATACATTTTGTTCATTAATACATAGGCCATTTCAATGCTTTTTAATAAAATTTCATTCATATATGTCAGGAATTTTTATATACTAATTTAAAACACAAAATAGACAGGGGAGTGGTGGGACTAGAACCGGGAATGCCTCCTCTTTGTGCGAACGCTCTACCACTATGCTATAGCTGTTTGGCTTGATTTGCATAAATGTTTCGTATTATGCTCTTTGTTGTTGACATTGCTAACTGCAGCTAAGCAATGGGCACACCCACACGCACAAATACGGGCAGCTATATCGGGAATTATAAAATAAAAACATTAGTTTACATTTACAAAGGGGTTTAGTATGTGGGGATGTGTACTGTTTGCTATGTGTGCATTTCAGCGGATTCGCTCCTTGCATTTCTCATTTTCACTTTATATGATTGCAGGGGCGTGGATATTTGGACTGCTCGGCAGTCCGACACGCCCCCTGCAGTCTTGCACGCTCCGTGTAAGCCTTCCAGTTGAGTCAGCACCCTCATGCATATGCAGGACGCACTGACATCGTAGGCTTAAATGGCAGTCTCTGAGTAAGACTTGGTTAGTCTTACTCTGAGGATTACTGAATCCCCGGCCTATGATTCATCAACAAAGTGGTCCTATAGTCAGTATAGAAACAAGTTTAAATGACATCAAGTGATGCCTGGGTAAGCTAGAAACCAAAAAAAAAAAAGTCAATAAGAGTCTCAATCCTCACCACTGACTCCAGTTTGGGAGTGTCACGGAAAACACCAGAACACAAGTGCAATTCCACAATTTCCATTAAGAGCACAACAAGAACATATTCTATTCTCCTGAGACTGGACTAAATACTACTGTCCACCCCAAATGTAATCTCTCATTATGCACTTCAGAGCAATGCGTTCCAGTTTAAGACATCTGACTCACTTGCACTCAAAATTTAAATCACTTATGGGAAGTCGGACACAGATTTCCAGCTGTGTCCTCTCCTAAATACAAATGGTAACACTGCCATCAGCATCATACAGGTCAGGTCTACATGCCCTTCAAAGGGTGATCAAGTATTAAACATTAAATATCAAAATAAATTATAGCTATGACCAGAAGCAAGCACACATTAGAGGTGACCTGGGAATATCAAATCAGTGTAAACACTCGCTAATCTCTAAAGAACACACTGATTGTCCAGCCACAATCAGGAATGAAAGATATTTAAGTAAAATGATTGCAAGAATGAAAATAACTTTCAATAAACACCAGAATTCAGTTATCAGAAATATAAAATTTTCCTCATCTACTTAGAGAATACTGTCCGTGATCTAATCTACAAAATAACAGTAAGGCAAAGGCAGGCTTGCAGTTTCTTGACTAGTTCTTTTTTCTGGTATCTTCTGCACAACACTGTAACTGACTGTACCTCTTCACTAACTGCTGCTCTTCACAAACTGGACTTCAGCTGCATAGCTTAACAGTCTCAACTGTCTTATTTTAAGAATAACAGTCAGCAGTATGAAAAAGTTCTTCTTCCTGTCAAACAGCTGTTCAAGTAATCACTAGGCAACCAAGAACATTGTAATGACATCACCTATTGTTCAGCTGATTCTCCATAGACAGTTTGTACTTTAGGACCTCCCTGACAAATATATGTAATTAAAAATGTATCAAAACACTGACAGCTTCTTTAAACACTCTGCATAAAAAGGAAGAGGCTCAGCACTTGTAAAAACTTATTTACATTTTCACAATTACATATGCTGGCATACAATAATCTGAGAATATACACAATCTCCTGCCAGACATGCTAATACAGATGACAGTGTTTTCATTTTCTTCACATTGAGTATCTGCTAAAATAAAATAACTGGTTAATGGACAAGATGGAGATTATTTGAATGTGCCTGAAAAAATGTAAGAGAATATAATTTCTTAACCATCCGGATTCCCTAAGAACAGACAGAAGAAATTTAATTAAATGTCAATGCAATGTACTGGTGTGCTTACTGAAGTATACTTTTTGCGTATTCATTAACACAGATGTAGAAACTTCACACAAGACTGTGTACTTCAGTGTGACATCCTTTTTCTGTGAGGGTTTAAAATACAGGTGATGAGAATAAACAATGGCCAGCTTACACACAATACAGCTTTTCATTACTTAGACAAGAACTGTATATATCCCACTGTTCAGCTCTGCCGTAGATGAGTATTCTTGTTTTAGCATATTTTGGTTCCATACATAGTTTAATCTACTGGTATATATCACTTAATGTGCAAAACACTTTTCCTTAGCATTTTTAGCATTTTCAGTCACAAATGTATTGCTTCATAGTAATTGACAGATATTCATATGTATCACTTTTGCAGTAGCCTAGTCTATGTGGGTTATATCCTGCATAGGATATAACAGACTGACAGCTTCAGGGCACCTTCCCTGCACAGTTAATCAGCTCAGGCTGAGTTGCCAGGTTTGGGCACAAAGCTCTTCAGAGCTTTTCTGCCACCAAAGAATATGCTCCTCCTGAGGCTTTCGGGGATTGGTGATCGGCTTGTACTCCTTCGGCTGGGCAGATAAGTTCCCTTTGTGAAAATAAAACCTTCCATTTGAAAAAAAAATTGTTAATACTTTCCTGTTCAAGAAAGTCGTTTTAAAGTGAAGAGTTTGTGTTTTAATTTACTGTCATGAGACTATTTTGTACTTATGAGTGCAATTTTTCCTGTCAAGTTAAATGTTTTCAGCGGAGAAATTGTTTATTTTACTTTTTGAAGCTGGCTAAATTTTAAGTGCTTTTTACTGTGCCTTTCTGTGAAAAAAGTGAGTTTTAAAGACTTTAAACTTTTGCTGCTTTTCCCCAGTAAAGAACCACCATTTTTGGCTTGACATAGAACAAACTGTTGGGCCTTCTTCCAGTCACAAACTATTTACCAACACTGAAGTCTAGAAATTTGCTTTAGTCACAACCATTTGTTGTCCCTCAGACCACCTACCTTTTACCCCTGGATCCTTGTGGTGTAGCACTTAAAGCCACTATGGACAGGTTAGCCATGTCCTCTGCAGCTGTTGGGGTCCCCATCAGTGGGTGATGGAAAGCTGCATTTGTTGGTCCTGGGAGAGGGGACAAAGAAGGCTTTCCTGCTTAGTTAGAATGTCATGCCCATCCCTGGGGCAGCTGCTGTTGCTGTTTATAAAACTGTTGACCCTGTTTTTTCTGTCAAAAAGTAACAAAGCTAAATGTATCTAATCGTCCTTGATTTGGTCAGTAGCAGCCAACTGAGTTTGGGTCATAATTGTATTTTAGGCTTTTGATACTCTTCTCTTCAGGAAAGAGGCATCATCCTCTCTCTTACCAGAAGAGACCCAGTATTCTGAATCTGGAAAGAAGAGACGAGAAGGCAAATTTTCCTTGGTTTTCTGATTCGGAGCTCCGTTTTTGATTCTCCTTCAGGGTTCCTCTCCGACATTATTTCTAAAATGTCTGTGTTTTCAGTGGGAGTACCCTGAGGTTACTCAGTCCTTTAAAAAAGTTGGAAGTTTTAAGTATCACAGAGGAAATTCCCTGGATGTTCAGCAAGCCATCCAGTTATCTCAGCTTTGGAGGATGTGCATGTCTCGGCCTGTAACTTTCCTGATAACCAGCCTGCTGTCCCTAAAAAGGCAGATGGAATGTATAAAGGTCCTCACCCTTTTTGTTTTTCTGCACTCTTCCCAAACGTTTAGTTAATACTACCGCCGCTAGTGGATTCCTGTCCTTTTTCCAATAATAATGGGAAGATTATTGATGAATACAAGAAAATGGCGCATGTTTCTGTAACTTTGATTTTTTTCAGAATTTTGAATTATTAGGGTGGGCGTTCGAAAGACATGTGTAAATGGGTGTGCCTTCGTTGAAGGTTGAATGTCGAGCTGGCGCCTCTGCGTTCATGAAAATCTACTGCAAATCATTAGTGGACCAAAGTTCTGCTGTGGCCACCCCTAACCGGGAAAAGCCGAAAGACAACAGGCTCGCATGTTATTGTTAACTCTAATTGTGAAAGTATGACAAATGTTTGGTCTGCAGTTTCTTGTCAGATAAAATATGCTTTAACTTGTTTACTTATGTTGTACTAGGAACTGCTCTCTTTCCAGTTTGTGTACGACTGTTGATTCTTCCAGGACTATAGCCTTTGGTACTGTTTTGAGGAGGTTTGCCGGTCTGCTTTTTCGGATGTCACAATAGGATGTGAATAATGAGATTTTTTTCTCCTTTGGCTAGAGATTAATTTCCAGTTCCTTTGCTGCAGATGTGATGAAATGGGAATGTTAAATCGGGGAATCTTTAAATCTTTTCTGCCATCCTTTTTTCAAATTGGGATGCTCTAACCCATTGCAAAATTATAGTAAAATGGGTACTGCCAAAACCAAGGCAGTCAAACCAGTTTGACTGTTTAAGGGATCTTGTCCCCTCTCCCACCCTGGCAGCCCCTTTTCCTATGAATGTCCACCTTTCCTGTTCACAAATGATAGTTTCAGACAAATGGGTGGCTTATAGAATGTAGTGAGAGGATATTTCTCCTCCACTAGCCCAGATTTTTTATTTCCACCTGTCCCTTATTACATGGTGTTCTATGGTAGAACCAGTTACTCCTTCCCAAGTTGGAAGGTTTTTATTCAGGGATGTTTTTAGTGCCAAAGAGAGATGATGCTTTGAGGCCAGTTCTGGATCTATCTTTCTTAAGACTGGTTAGTGATGGTGCCCAAATTCAAAACAATGTCCCTTCCCAATCTGTTACCTCCTCTTCCTCTTAAGTTTCTTGGTAACACTACATTTAAAAGAAGCATATCACATTCATTTTCATCCAAACTTCAGGCATTTCTTAGTCATATTTGCCTGGATCAGATTATTAGTTTTCTGCTTTACCCTTTGGACTATCCACTGCACCAAGAGTGTTCACAAAGGGTCCACTTCTAGTGATAGCTCATTAAAGGCTACAAGGTATCCATTTTCTTTTGTCCATATTTAGATAACTTTCTCAACTTTACAAAGTCTCTCTCGTACTGCCTGGAATCTGTCACTTGGGAGAGTGATCTCTTGCACAAAACTAAGATTCCAAGAAAACATTCATATGTCATTTTACTCCTTTACACAGGAATGTATTCCTGGGATATCGGCTGGATATGTCAGTACTAACAGCCCCCCACTGAAAAAAAAATAATTATCTGTCTAGATATATTTCTAAGGTTTTCTACTCAGACTTTGGTCACTGTCGGAATACCTCAGTATTTTAGATTTCATGGCATTTATGATTGTCATGATAACCCTAACAATACACCACACGAGAAAGATCATGGTTTCTGAAGCCTGTCCTGTCCCAACATCAACATCCCTTGTGTTTTTCAAATCACGGTGATAGTTTGAGTAAAGAAAGTACTTGGAGATGGCAAATAACTGTAAATTTGTGTCTTAGTTCTCCCTTCCAGTAATTGCAGACACTTGTGACTTTGCTTGGAGAGCAGTTACAGGAGAGCGAATAGTGCAAGGTGTTAGGGACTTGTGTACTTGCATTTGTTCTAGATGTCCCTATGTCCAGCATGCCAGCTGCCTCCCTCATATTCTCAGTGACCATATGCCCACTTATTTTCTCAGATGAAAGTATCCCCCTCCAAAAACATCATATACAAACTTGTCCGTAACAAAAAAAAATGTTGACACTGATATTTTTAACACCCTTCTAAACAAATTTGACTGGTTCCCCCCTCAAACATCTCCAATTAGATGAAGCAGTTGAGTATTTCAACAAAAAATTACTGGGTATCCTCAAACTTGGTTCCCCTTAGAAAAATTCGTACAAATGCAAAACCAACCCCATGGCTAACAAAATAAACCAAACTACTCATGAAACAGTCTGGTCACACTACCAAACCAACAAAAAAAATCCCTTCTAACAGTTAAACTCAGTCAAACAACAAATAAGAAGTGATGATAACCTATTTCACAGTCCAACAAAAACCTCAAAATAACCCCCAGAAATTCTGAAGTGTCATAACACAACATATTAACCTCAAACAAGGTAATACACCTACCCCATCAACCCCTAACAACTCAGTCCATCGTCACCCATTTCAAATTACACTTCACAAGTTCTATATTAGTACTGCTAAATGATAGCAACACCCCACTAATAGTTCCATCCAGCTCAAATTCCCATCACAAGTCTTTCTCCATCTTACCTATACAGACCAGCTGCAAAACTAAAACCAACATCTCTCTCGGCCAACTAATTCTCAATTGAGTTTAATCTTGCAGCCGATGCCATTGCATACCCTAATCACCCTATTAATCAACCTTTCCATCTTGGAATATTATATCCCCAAACTATGGAAAATCTCCTACATTATCCCCCTTCCATGCAACCACAGGCCAATCGCAATACTTCCACCCCTGGCTAAAATCCTTGAGAAATCCATAGATTCACTATTTACTAGACAATAACCTTCTCTCAAACTGTCAGTATGGATTTAGACCAAAACACAGCACCACAACTGCTCTCATTCGTTTTACAGACAGCATAGAAACGAAGGACAATTTGCATCATTTATCTTCCTTGATGTGTCAAAAGCTTTTTGACAGTTTCACATCAACTTCTCAATAAACTTGCCTCCCTAAACCGTTTCCAAACGACCATCCTATGGTTCCACAGCTACTTGTCTGAATGACGAGCAGTGAAGTGACAAAAAGAAATCTACTACCAGTATCCGTAGGTGTACCACAAGGTTCAATTCTTGGACCACTACTCTACCCTTTTTACTAGCAGCCTCAGTTCAGCAGCCCAGTCGGCATCCATTGTACAATATGCTGATTCATCTCTCATCTATGCAGCCACCTGTATTCCTAAACTCTTACAAATAACTCTAAAAGCATTTATAGACCTAGAGCAATGTGTCTCAATCAACTTACATGTAACCCAAATACAATCAAGTTAATGCTGCTCTCAAAAACAAAGCAGCTCAGCTTCCCATGCCTTTATTTTACTCCTCCAGCAACACCAAACTTTGAACCTGTGGAACACACCAAGCTGCTAGGAGTCACTGTCAACAACGCTCTTAAATTTGACAAACACATAGCCTAGACAATCAAAAAATGCACATCAGACTAGGGGCTCTGTACAGAACCAAGCCATTCCTCACCAATAACTCCAGACATGCCATTACCAGGACTCTCTACTATCCCCCTCTTGTACACCTCCCCAATTTTTTACAAATCTAAGAAAAGCTGACCTTAAGCTAGAGACCTGCTACAACAAAATGGCCACAGGTTTGCCTCTAATCACATAAACAGATCCCACCATTGCCTAGCTCTCCTCCAACTAAACTAAATCTGTTAACCTTCAAACAGTTGACCAATGCTCATGTCATCATACACCAGCTAGATAACTGCCCTGCCCTAAAAACCTCAGTACAACCCTACTCCAACACTTGAGGTCATTAGATCAAATGATAGTTACGTGGATGCTCTGTTCTCCAAACAAATATCTAAAATCCGGAACATTATTCCCCAGCAAATAGTTCTCTCAACCAACTCGCTTCCACTTTCAAAAAACCTCTCAAGGAACATCTAACAAATAACTGGCTGTGTTTCTGCTCTTCCCCGGGCTGACCAGACTTCACTCTCTGCCTTCAGTCTTCGCTTCCTACTCCTAACCCTCTACAACTCCTCTCTCAGGACCTCACTGCTTCTGTCTTCATTTTATGAGTCTCTTTATTAATTCACAGTATTCTTCAAGGTCTCACAATTAATCCCACTACTGTTCATTTTTCTGCCTTTATCTCAAGTCACATTGTTACCCTAACATCCATTACCGGACCACTGTCAGTACTTGCAAACAACATGTATCTAATTTCTACTGTGATCATCTGACCGTCTCAAACTCATTTTCTTCTTATGTTCTAAAGTATTTTAATAATTGTATTAATTGAAATTGGTGTTTACTTTAATAATACCCGCTGTAAAAATCTGCACTGAAATCCATGCTAACCTTGTGTTCTATTGTAATGTATTCTTGGAGCTTTTCTCCCCAGGCCTCTGATGAAAACTGGTTATTAGCCCAGTCGGACACGCCCGGTAAACAAATGTAAAATAAAGTATAAAAGACATGCTTGACCTGATCAAGGCACTTCACTCTCTGAATCATCTTTGGTTCCTGAGACCTCATCAAGTTGTTTTAGATAATGCCACACGTCATGCCCCCTTTTGCAGATTAGCCATGTTAGTTTGAGGTATGGCTTCATGGCAAATCCTTCATTCTGTCAAGGCAATATTGTGTGACAGCCAAGCTGAGTAGGACAGGGCAGAGTACCATGTATGAAAGCATTACTAGGGGTTCTTCCATAATTGGATCCATCTGTGGGGCGTTACTCTAGTTAGACCCCTTTGCCTCCTGCCTAAATAATCATCTGGCAAGATTCTGCTACAAGACTCCTTGGAAGAAGTCTTGTGTTCCTATATGCTTTTCCACCCTTCCCATTGATATGTAGAAAGAATCTCCTCAAGATCATTGTGGTTACTTGCTTTCTGGCCCAGGCAATAGTTGTTCTCCCTTTTGGAAATGCCCAGGCATGATTACCACAAGCTTCATGAGAGAATGGATCTAATCTCACTAGATCAAGGTTGTTTGATGCATCCTGATCCAATTAACGTCAGATGACTGCCTGGAAAATAGGGTCTTAATTCCCTTTAGGCTTTTTTCTTTTTTTTTTTTATTATACTGAGGATGGTGCAGCAGGTAGTAATGGAGGCAAAAAAGCCTGCAACCAGAAAATCTTTTACAAATGGAAAAGGTTTTCTAGTTGATGCTAATAAGACCAGCACCCATCCATTCAAGGCTATTTGCTCTCTAGTTTTGCAATATCTGTGTGAGTTTGTTCTATGGCCTTTATTTTTCTGTCAAGGATCGTTTGAGCCATGTCTGCCCATGGATTCTCCTCTTTCAAAAGTACTGTCATGTAAATGTTTTTGAAAGGGGTTTTACTTAAGCCTTCAAGAAAACCGCTGGCCTGTTGTGATCTTAATTTTGTATTAGAGAAGTTAAAACTCCATTTGAACTAGCTAATATGGCTGACTTCAGATTCTTAACATGGAAACCAGCTTTACTGATTTGCTCTGGCTTCTGCAAGAAGAGTATCTGGGTTTATTTGAGAACTAATCTCTCTCTTATGCCTAAAGTGAAATTGAAGCTTTAAGTGAAACACTCATCTCCCTCATTTAGAGAGAAGGGATATTCCATACCTTGGATGTTCACAGACAACTCTGGCACTATCTTGACAGAATTAAACCTTTAATTTCCTGTGAAGGTAAGAAAGGACAACATTTGTCAATCCAGACTATTTCCAAATTGTAGTCAGGGCTTTTACCTTTTGTGATGCTCACCACAGCAAAATAATTCCAGGCAGTGCCAAGGCCCCACTATAACATTGCATTGGCTTCATCTAGAGCTTTTGGGAAGGGATGGATTCTAGAGCAACTTAGTGCTCTGTATATACTTTGTGAAGACATTACAAGGTCGATTTCCTTCTCTAGGTCTAGATCAGGCTTTGCTAGGGCCATTCTGTAGGGGCTCCTAGACGGTTCCTGTCCACCTCTCAGTTTAAGCTATGGTGATCTACTAATATAGATTAGGCTACTGCAGCAGTGATAAATATGAAGAACATAGTATTTTTTGGACGTTTGCAGTTATTTTTTTCTTAGACTAAGCTCAAGATTACTCACTTGTTTAAGCAGCAGGCACAGCTACGGTTATCCCACTCCACAAAGGGGGTGCCACCACGGACCCCGGAAACTACCGCCCCATTAGTCTGATGAGCCTGGTCTGCAAGGCAATGGGGAATGCATCATCTTGGAGCTTATAAACAAAGACATAGGTAAGCTCAACTCAGTTTGGGTTTTTAAAAGGTAGATCATGTCTACTAAACCTGACTGACGACTTTGAAGCAGTCACTAGAGCCATAGATGAGGGCAAGGTAGTGCACACAGCCTATCTTGACCTCACCAAGGCGTTCGATACCATCCCCCACTCTGCAATTAGAGAGAAACTCACTAAACTGAGCATAAATCCCTATGTCACAAAATGGGTGGCCAACTGGCTCACTGACAGAACCCACACTGTTAAAAGTAGCAGACTCCAAGTCCGACTTCAGACCAGTGACAAGTGGAGTACCACAGGGTTCGGTCCTGGGTCCTCTCCTGTTCAGCATCTACTTCTCTGAAGTGCAGGCCAACAAAGAAGGTCTTTGGCTAACAAAGTTTGCAGATGACTGCAAACTGGGAGCCATAATAAAATCACCTAATGATGTAGACATTCTAAAAAAGGGCCTCAGAGACAGATGCTTGGTGTCAGTCATGGCCTCAAGCTCAATGCCAAGAAGTGTATTGTCATCCCTTTTGGGAAAAACTCTGTACCCATGAACTACAACATAGGTAGTAGCTCACTAAACACAAAGTGTGATGAGACCCCGGGACACAGGTGGACAGTAGTCTCTCCTTTGATAACCACATCACCACAGTAGTCAGGAAATCTACGTGACACACCTAATCACAAAATGGTTCTCCTCTTAAAAAAAACTCATTGTTCCTCTCTACTCATCCCTCAGACCCATTATATAGAGTACAATGTCCTGTTTGGCATGTATCTCACAAGACACCTACAACAATTGGAAAGGCCACAAATACTTCACTTTGAGGATTACCAGCCTCAAACAGATGCCATACGCAGACAGTCTCAAAACTCCAGCTGTACTCCGTCGCATATCACCTGCTCGGAGGCGATCTCTGCCTAACATACAAAGCTACGTCAAACCCAGAGCTGTTGGATATGCTACACTTACAGAAATCCCAATTTGTCCCAACCACACGCTCCAGGGACCTAAACCTTGTCACCACAATAAACAACATCCTGGAGGGATAGATTCCTATCCCAGAGACTTCCCACAATCTGGAACAAACTACCCATTCATGTCGAGCAAAGCTCCTCATTGGCCCTCTTTAAGAAAACTCTTGACGACTTGATGGGAAATAGAAAATTCACCCCGAGGATCACTTCTGCAGCAATACTTGACAGGGGCACAGGAAAATTATTTTCTTGGGTGATGAAAGCCAGGGAACCTTTTTGGCTAGGCTTATATAGGCCCCAGGGCTGATAGTTTAGTACCTACTTATGAACCCAAGTCATTAAGGGCTGTAGATTTAAAAAGTTGAAGTCCCTATCGGAGCTGTCACTTTATCTTAGGAGTGGCCTTTGAGATTGTTTCATTTAGGACAGATGAGCTGAAATGGAAAATTAGTACATTTCCCTACTTTATATGCTTTCTTTAAAAATATATGTTTAGAACTGCTTATTGTAGAAATAAGTGTCTGTCTGGAAAAATTAACAGAGCATAGTGGAAGTTAGCAGAAAGGTATGCAAATGGATGCAACATGTTGTATGAGAAAGTGTTACTTTTCATTCTGACAAAATAAGATTAATTGTAATGGCTGAAGTATCTGTTTGAATGCTGACTCGTACAGTATCTTTACACATACTTGTTCAGCTCCTTTACAATCTTAGGTTTTATGTTTTAGCCTGGTTTTACAAAAACTGTTAACCCTGATTTTACAATTTTACAGCGACGTATATGTAAATAGTTGTCAGGATTTTCTTGACTAATAGGAAAGCCTTATTTACATTTGAATTATGTTGCCAGAATAGTCTGTGTAACCTCTGAGATGTGAAATGTGACCATTAGACACTTGGGCTGATCAAGGTTTCTGCTGGTTCCAAAGTTAGTAACCCTAGTATTTTTGCTACAGGTTATATAGTCTGGTACTGTTTAGGCTCTGCATCACAACATGTTTAAATGGATTAAAAAATGAAGTAAATTCTTTCAACTGTGCAATATTATCAGTATGCTTTGGGCATTGCATTATTAATGCAACTGAAGTCTCATTATAGTGACTGTTATTAAACATTGGGGATATTTAAAACTGGAGTGCTATGAATGGAACTGAAAAAGGTGTGCAAGAATTCTAGAAGAGACTAATCCAGTGTGAAGTATGCGTTCCTTTTCATTTGGTATAACCTATCAGGACTGATATGTTTCATGCAGCTTAAAGGGGAGTAGTACAACATGAACACGTTTTATAATAGTGGTTATATATCTGCTTTATAATTATGCTATTTTATGCTAGTGGCGATATATTTGGTTTATAATTATACTATTTTATGCTAGTGGCGATATATTTGGTTTATAATTATACTTGGCACGTGCAGCTAGTGGTTTATAATCGCACCTTTACTTGGAATTAATATATGATAAAGGAATGACTTTCTTTTAAAGGCAAAAGGATTACAAAAGAAATATGCCTAATTTTAAGATGGTTATAGAAGTACCCTCAGCTTCACGTAATAGTTGGTTACACCTTCTGCTCTCTGAGCAAAATGACATATGACTTGCTTATGGTGCTGTCAGTATTGGGGTGGTATTTATACTTCTAGAAAAAAATTGGCCAGGGCATCTGGGGGGACGCCCCTACTTTATTTTCAGTAGGTGCTGTAGGATCTAACAATTTCAATATCCAGAAGAAGCTACATCTTTGAGATCCTTCTAGAAATGTTTACATTTATTATTTCACATAATATTGAACTTGTGTATAAAAAGGAAAGTCCTGGTTGATGGAAGGTATAAATCCTTAGTCAGAGGAGATAAGATTACAAATGACCAACTTTTTTGGTGGGGGAAGTCTGTTTTCTGAAAACATTGTGGTCTGGTTAAGATGTTATTAGCTGAACTTGTTTGTGGTGGTTAACGCTTGTATTCATGATGTATAAAGTCTCCTTGCCCACTTCTCCGGAGCTTAACAATAGTCAGGAAAATGTGAGGTCACACCTTCATTTACAGACTTTATAAATACTGCCACTGTTGTATCCTAAAGGAATGTCTACTGTTAAGATGAAAATAGCCATAGGATATAAATACTAATAAAAATGAATTTAATAGAGAGATTATATTTTCTGATCAGTATGTGGCTGTTTATGTACACTTGTATAAATATTTAACATTTTTGTCCTTGTGTTTACAATTTAAAATGTTGAAAGAATTCATGGTTTAAAATGAGATGCAGGAAAAGATGTTCTGCAGGAGGAAGAAAAAAGAGGAAGAGGTCCAAGATGAAAGGAGAGTAGAATTTAAAAGGATGCTAATTAGTCATCTGGAATGATAAGTCAGTGTTTGCATCAACAGTATTTAATTTCATGTGCATTAGAGGGATTACTTTGCAGTTATTACCCAAGGTTTCCATGTACATTTTTCATACAGTCAGCCACTGCAGTGCAGGCAGATGATGAAGAAATATACCCAAGGAAACCTCACCTTCCATACTTTTGCTAAAAGTTCCATCGGACATTTCCTCACCTCGTGGGAAGTTCAGCTAATCTTAAGACGCACATTACCGGAGGAAATCTAGCTTTCCTTGTTTGGACAAGTATCTGGCCCAAACCGTATACACTTCATGGCCTAGAAGAAAAATTTTAGTCTGTGGAAGAAATTTCATAGTTCAATACATGGTGCTTCTGTGTGGTCAGTAAACCAGCAGAGGGGCTCCTTCAGTGGAGCAGTGCATGCACAATCTGCACACTCCTGAGGTACAAGCACCCCTTCACCTGAGGTACCCACAGTGGCTGAAATGGCTAGTATATTTCATGATTGTTGTCGCATCACCCCCTTGTTAACCTGACTTGTTTCTCAGTTTTATTTATGCATTTCTTATCCGCAGATTCTTGACATACCTTGGTTAGAGGCAGTTAGTGTTTAGTCCCATAAACAAGAATGAATTACTGAAAATTGTTTTAGCTTCCAGCATTCTTGGTGATTTGTATGTATGTAGAATGCGTGGAGTACTTAAAACTATTGTTCATGTTCCAGTAACTAGTCTGTGTTCAGCACAATGAACAACCTCATACTAAAATGCATCTCGCTCACATCACATCATTCTAGAAAACTTGGTGTGATCACAATGCTATGTAGCCGAATTATATGCAGCAAGTCCCCCCCACAAAGCAAACCCTAGTAATCTGATTCATTCCAAACAATTATGGACATGTCCAGCAGAAATGGGGAAGAGAACGACCTTGTTTTCATTTGCTGGGAGATGACCCTCAATGTAGTGTTGCAATAAACCAAATTCTTAATCTCCCTCGGCACAGCATGTAAGTTCCTTGGGAAACCAGAATGTAACTGAGGACCATCTCCATGCAACCCTACTTCAAACATAAGAATTATAGTGGTTATTTCACTACCTTATTTGTCATTACTCAATATTGCCATAGTATAAAACTCCCTTGTATCTACCTGTTAGGTCATCGTCATAAGCTGCAATTCATGTTAATCAAATGGTGGGGGGAGGGGGTCAAAATACCAAGGACATCCTTGTATAGTCTGCCCAATGTTTTAAGCACAGTGTATCCCTTTCATGGCAGAGTAGAGCTTAATCAATTGGGATTGATCTTAATTAACTGTCTGCATAAACCAGTGCAAATGTCTTGCCAAAACCTTGCAATTATATTGTAATATAGTATATAATAAAATATAATTACAGTAAAGACGAGAAGGTGGTTTACATGCCTCTCAGCCTGGCATCCTTACCAGGTTTCAGGACCAGGGCTATTGAGTAATGGTTATAAGGGGGGGACAAATGCCCCACTCAACTCTATTTTATTCATTTTAATCAGACTAGTTCAACAAGAGATAAAGCTGCAGAGCTGTATTGTAGTATGTGGCAACAACTGATTAAATGTCTGAATGCCTTTGTGTCAGTATTGAAATAGAAACATGTGGTGGTTTCCTGTTGTCTCTCTATTCTCAATTTGATAATTCAGCCTGGCACTTTGAAATAACTGATGTCAGTGTTTTAATAGAACATTTAATACCAAAGTACCATCTGAATGTGAACCAGCAGGAATGCGTTGTGTAGCCTTTTATTTTCTTGGCTGTTTTGGTAGGTGCATTTAAGATTGTAAAAGTTTAAGATGGTACATTTTAGGAGTGTGGGGGTACTTGTGCAGCTGTAAAAAATGTATTAGTAGTTTGATGCCACAGGAAAGAAATTAACGCGAGGAGTAGGTTTTTCTCATAGCTTGCAAATGTGCTACGATCTGAAACGTTTAAAGTCTGTAAAATCTGCACCAGAATCTGCATTGTGGGATTGCATTTGTAAGATGTCTAACATGACAGCAGAATTTTGTTTTTTTCTGAGAAATCTATATTTTGAGTTTGACCAGTTTCTGCAATTGTACATGCATTTCTAACATAAAAGGGTCAGTCAGTGAAACTCAAGAGCTGTAAAAAGACAGTTGTAAGTAGTAATTGCAAGATATAAAATTATGTAATTTCATTATTCCAGTAGGTCTTTATGCTGTTTTTTTTTTTTTGATGATAAAAAAAAAAACTAATGTATTTCCTTCTGGTTCTATGGGGAGTGGGATAAGATTAAATATTTTGAGCTCAAACAGTGAAGTGAGTCAGTCCTGCGCTGGACCTTGCTTTGTGAACATCGTTTAAAGTTGCTGTTCTGCAATACGCCTGTACAATGTTTATTCATAACGTAGCTCCATTAAGGTTCTAGTATTCTTTAACGTAGATTCAGTCCCATGATTTAGTTTTCCTTAAGTATTTTGGCTCTAATTATTTTTCTGTTTCTCTCTACAAATTACACTTGCATCAGTGCTAACGTTTTTCTATTCATTTTATTTATTCACTTTATGATTTTGTGACTATGTGATGACAAAGTAGTTAGCACTGTTGGTTGTCAAACTGCCTCCAAATTAGGTCAGTTTACCAAGCACGAGTATTGGTTTTTAATAATTATTTGGCAAATGACAGTGGCACAGTCGCTGGTGAGCCCCAAGCCCTATGATCTAGGGTGGTGGTGGATCTACCAGGCTCAGTCAAAAGCTGTAGGGAATTGCAGAATTTAACCAGCTTTCCATGTGAAGGATGTGAATGTCTGCATGTATATGAGCCTCTGTGAATGTAATTTGATTGAAAGGCAGTTACCATGGCTAAGGAGTACTGGAAAAAGAATTTCAGAGTAGTGAGAGGGAAGCCTGTGGTGTAGGCAAATACCCCTCTTGGCTAGTGTGTAGCCCTAGTCAGGTGTGGATGTTTGGCTCCATACTCAAGGTAGCAGTGTGTATACTCTTATGGCAGGTTGCAGTTTACTTGATTAGTAAATCACATCGGTCAGCTTCTTTTCCTACATGATGGAAGCAAGTGGTGTGCCATTCAATAGATCGTTCTTGTGGCCAGTAGACTTCTTTAAGCCCCCCATGGATATCACTGTTATAAGTTGCTTCTGTGACCTAAACTTTACAAATTTGTTTTAATCCATCTGAGTTTCCAGATAAACCTCAGGGAAATGTAGAGGAACTGGTAATTGAATTTAATACAATTGCAAGTAACAACTGGGCAAGACCAAACAACATGGTAGAAATACATGGATCAGCTAAAACATGTAAACTAAATAGTTTCATTCCACATGCAAGTATATAGTGGTCTATTACGTTTGCTTGGAGGGTGACATTACCACAACACAGTAAAACCGTAACATGCTAACTATCCAGAACTGTTGTGCTCAGACTAGAATTTGCAGGTAATAGCAGGCCCATGTTCTAGAGCTGGAGCGGAGCAGTGGGTCACATTCAGCAGATTGATAGATTTATTTATTTATTTCCAGTTTGATTACTGGGGAAGTCCACTGGGCTCAGAGAACCCATTTTCAGTGGAGGCCCGGGGAGAAAAGCTCCATGACAAAGAATAAGTTTAAAAACCGTAACAATTAAGAACGTTACAAATATATTAATGCAAAGCATAAACAATTTAGATTGTGGAAAAACTTTCCTTGTTAGTCATTTAACATACAATCATGCATATAGAGTAAGAAGCTATTTACAATATTTGCATAGTTAATGTCTTTGGGAATTAGCTTTTAATGGATATAGTAAGTTATATTGTTTAGGAATGCAGGGGGAAAACCTGCTGGGGCCAAGAGCTTAAAGAAATTAGGTAGGGTGAAAACACATTTCCGTTTGGAGGACAGGTAGGTGAATAACTGTGATTTAAAGTTCTCTCTGTTAGGCAGGGTTCTTGGTGTTGGAGGGAGATAGTTCCATTTCCTACCTAGGGAGTAAGAAGGAAGAAATTGTTTGCTGGCAGGTCTTTTAGGTTTATGGATCATTATTATGCTGGGCGGTGCAGTGGTGCAGCGGTTAATGCTGTTGCCTCACAGCAAGAGGTTTTCCGGTTTGATTCTCTGCTGGGGTGCCTTCTGTGTGGAGTTTGCATGTTCTCCCTGCGTTTGTGTGGGTTTCCTCGGGTACTCCGGTTTCCTCCCACATTCTAAAGACATGCTTCTGGAGCATTTCTCCCCGGGCCTCCGCTGAAAACAGGATCTGTGGAACCTAGTCGGACTTTCCCAGTCAACAAATGTTAAATAAATAAATAAAAAATAAAGTTTTGATTTTTTGATCTTAGTTAACCTTAGATGGAGTGTGGTTAAAAATGGATGCCTGGATTAGAGGGTATGTCTTGGAATATACCACTTGAGACTTGGAGAAAGGGATATTTATCTGTATGATGTAGACTTTATTTGTAAGCGCAAAGCTCTTTATCAAATTCTGGCCAGTGTTTTGATAGAAGGCAAGCAATGGTGGTGTATTTTTAGTGTGTGACCAGAAACGTATTTTGGAATAGCAGTGGTAGGTTTCTGCTGCAGTTGTGGGAATAGCCATGGTAGGCATCTATGACTGCGGGGCCGTAGTAGGCCTGTGCTGCAGTTTTAGGAATGACCGTGGTAGACCTCTGCTGCAGATTTGGGAACAGCAGTGATGGGCCTCTGCTGTGGTTTTGGGAATAGCGGTGGTAGGCCTCTACTGCAGTTTGAGGCAAATGAAGTGAAGTGATGTGAGGTTAGTTTCTTCTGTGTCTTCCTGATTATAAAATAGCTTAAACTACAATCAGGCTTGAGAGTGAGGGGGCAAAGCTTCAGCCTCTAAATAAAGTGCAAGGCATGTGTTTTGCAGGGGAAGGTCCTCTACTTAAATGTACAGACTCTGGTAACTCGACCACAAAGGGAAGGCTACACATGCATCCCATCACTGCTGGCACAAAAACCACACCAACATTTATTTTCTGGAAAAAAAACTTTAGGTGAATGTCAGCTAGTTGAAGTATTGTCCACAAAAGCCTCAGTCATGAGTACATAATGGATAGTCAATATACTTGAAAATCAGAAAAGTTTGAGTAGAAAAAAGTTGTAATGGTGGCTAGTTGTAGTTTAGGAGTCAAGTATTTGAAATGCTTTGTAGAGCATGCTAACCTTGGGACTACGCTGTATTGTTTTTCAGATGTGTCTGAAACTTGTGTAGGATTAGAAGCAAGTCTAGCAGTTAAGATTTCAACTGGTGTGTTGTCTGCAAAAATTGGAGCCCTGTTGGCGGAGTGCTTTCTAGACAAAAGAGCATGGGTGCAAGTTGTCTGACTGCTGACTCTGCATAATATAACACCGCTGAAGGTATTTGTGTTTGGGTGATTTCTGGATGAGATCCAGAGAAGAACCATGTAGTACTGTCTGCATGTCATAATGTTGACAAAAACTGCAAAAAAATGCTCAACTCCAGGGCCATCACTTGGAGTTGCCCCTTTTTAGAGTGGGAATATGTGACCTACCTAACAGAGTGCAAACGACCTGGCAAAGTGTAGGCCAAGTTTAAGGACTTCATGAACACAGTTACTGGTGTGGTTATGTCATTGACTATATCGAAGACCTTGGGTAGGGTTAAATGTGTGGCTCCCACACACATTTTGTGGCAGATGTGGTTAGTGAATACTAACTGCAATTTGTGTTGTGCCCTAGTCTTAAACCATGCTGAGAGAGAAACAGTTTTCTGAAATTACACTGCACTAATTAGACTTCATTCTTTCATACTGTCCCCAGACATTGTTATCTTCAGTATCTTACAAAACATAGAAAATGAGAGTTCCCTCCAATATCTGGATAAAAAAATAAAACTAATGGAAAAATAGAAATGCTTGTTTGCCATCCCCCCCAACAGCTCAAGATCTTAGCTCTAGGCTGTCACCTGGGAGGGCTGAGTGTTATTTTCAATTGTGAATATTGACCTTTACTCGGGCCATAAGAAGACCTCAAGAAAATGTGCAAGGAAACACTAGTCCCAATACATTTTTGGACCGAAATTAAGCTACCGAACATCTTGAAACATTCCTACCCTTAGCCCGGATGACTTCAAAAAGAAATTCAAAATTGATGCCCTTCCATATTACTGTTACAGTATTCTTTACATAAGGGTTCTCCTGCCAAGGATAGCCCACCATCCAGCCAGTGTACCAAAGCCTTTCAATCGCACCATACTTCATAACTATTCTCCCCATGTAAGGTGAAGGGCATAAAAATGATGTGCAGATGCAACACTTAGCATTCGGACTGGCAGCAAAGAAGTTCTATTATCAAACATTGGTCTGAACACCCTTCTGCTGTGCTGGTTGCCAAAGCCAGCTTTCAGACAAGTCCCTCACTGGGCGTTCCTATCTCCTTTTTTCAGTTTTGTCAGAAAGACCAATCAGTAAAAACTAAAAGTTCTTCCCAAGCTAGAATTTCCACTGAGTGACCCCGAAAACATCTTGTCTTAGCGGCACATGGGATGTATGAAAATGACCCTTATGAACATCAGATGTTTCAGCTATATGGCGATTTTGAATGCCCATGACATTTTTCTTTAAGTCATTTAGTGGACAAATTCAGACCAATAAAGCTAAACCCCACTAGCTGTAAACATGCATGTTTCGGCCTTATGGCCTCATCAGCAAAGCACAAGTGGACGGTTTCACTAGGCATTAGAAACACAGGGCTGATATATCCAGCTGATGTCCATTTGGCTTTATTGGCCTGAATTTGATATAGCTGAAACACCTGATGTTCATAAGGGTCATTTGCATGTATCCCATGTGCCTTAAATACAAGAGGTTTGAGGGGTCACTCAGTGGAAATTCTAGCTTGGCAAGAATTTTCATTACATTTTTACAGGTTGTCTTTTTTTTTTTCTGTGTGACCTTTTCACTCATTGATTTAGTTCCTTAACCAGAAATGGAAAATGTCAGAGTAGGAGGCAGAGTCCCCATAAATACTGTCATAAGTGTCTCATGCTTGGATGTGACCCATGAACCATACACAGTGCTTTGTCAAACATTTTATCCTGAAGACCCTATGGTAGTCATTTATCCCCCCTCCCCATTTACCAAAACCAGTGACTTAAACTGTTGGCTCAGGATGCTGTAGTAGAATCCTTGTGTCCCGACAGTTTTCTGCCAAAAAGGACAAGAAATCTAGGCCTGATCTGGTCTCGTCTGGACATCTCTCTAGAAGCTAATGAAAGCCCTGATGACCATCTGGCGATTGCCTTTAATTCCACTGCAGTGACCATATTGGAGGCCAGAATGGATCTAAATTCTCTCACATCCTTGAGGCTTTTCCAAGTACGCTGTGGACATTGAGGGGGGACTTCAGCTGATTTATTTCCAAAGGGCCAAGGGGTATTCCTCAGATCTTACTGAGGAGGGAGATCCATACTACCATTATTGAATGTTGCCAAAGGTCCGAACCTCCAGGAGTACTTGGGGTGGGATGTCCAACTCAAGAAAAAGTCGAAAGCTAAACAACTTCTTTCCCCTGTTGCTAAAGGTCTGTTTAATGCTTTTTAATGCCATTGAAGCTTTCTTAAGGGAAGTCTGCTCTGCCCCCCTCCCTAATCTTCCACCACTGTTATGAGACCTAAGGAATTAGATTTATTTCCCAGATGAGGATCTGGTTCCTGGAGAGGAATCCCTTGCATACTCTCAAAATTCTTTTGCTCTAGACTGTGGCTCAGAGAGAGAGGATTCTTTAAGGTCTGGATTCTACCTTGGAAGAATTCTCCTTTGGGCATACTATTGCCTGTATGAAGTATTTTATAGGTTCATAGATTAGTACTAGGCTAATTGCCCTTGCGAGCCATTTTAAGCCTAGCCAATTATCCCTCGTGAAATTCACACCCTGCACCTTGTGTTTGTAAGCTAAACAGCTTAACCATTAGGCCACCCTCCCAACCCCCAGGAGTTTGTGGGATTGCTCTCGGGTCTCTCTCCTCCAAAGGAGGTACTATGAACTGCTACAAATGAAGTCTCCCAAGCCGCCTGCTGTTCCTCCTGTTTTGGCAGCCCTTTAGGACTCCTTTTACTAGTGCCTCTGTAGCACCTGATTCTCATCCTCCTGCTCTAAAGAAACCTGACTGGTTCTACAAGATGTCTCAGGATTGCAAGTTCTTGCACAAGTGCCCTCCTGCAGATCCTTCAGTGGTATCATTGTCCTCCTAAGCCTTCTAAGCTGTTGCTATCTGATAAGCTCCTTCCTTCAGATAAGGACAGTCCAAGCTATGGAAAGGCTGAGTAGCAATGTTTATACTGCTGTCACTCCAGGGTCATTAGTTATCAGACCAACATGACTAGGTACATCTTAGCTAAAGGTGTGGTGTCTGACCTTTATGATTCTGATAGGAAGGCTTCAGCTCTTTCCTTGCTGGGGTGCACTTCCAAGGTTGTCGGTCACTCTACAAAACACAGCTATGATGTTACTAATGCCTCCTACAGGGTTGTTGCCTTTGGTTCTGTGAAAGCATCATTCTTTGCTATGTCTGCAGGCTTTATTAAGGTCATGCTTTGGGATACCTCCGTGGATAATAAAAATATTTTTGAGACAGCTGCTACTGACCTATTTAAGCCCCTCCAGTATAAAGGTAAGACCTTGTAGGAATATGTTTGTCTCCCCATCCACAAATTCCAGAGGACTAACCCTTCAAAGTCTGCCTTTATTTATAGGCAGATGCGGCCTCTTAATGGTAAGAGGGGGGTCTCAGTGTATTACCCACTTGGACTTCATCTCGGAAGTCTTCTTCTCATAACAAGCCTGTCTCAATTTCATATTTGGCCTTCTCTTCTCAGCCAGGTCTCCTCTTCTATCTCTCTCTCTCTTCCAGAATTGGCATTGGATTTGCTCAGACTCTTGCTTGCTATTTGTCAGGGGTATATCATGGTTTAGAACCCCCCCCCTCACCCCTTGACAGGCAGTCCTTAACCTCCTCCAGAACAACTTCATTTCCCAAATGTTCTAAAATCCCTTTTGGGTCAGGGCATTAGTCTGTTCATTTCTCCCACCTAGGTGGGAAAGGTCTTTTACTCAAATCTTGTTTCCTCAAAGGGGAAGGTACCTTGACAGCAATTCTGTGTCTTTCTCTGCTCAACTCTTTTGTCATGGTTCCTTCTTTCTGGATGCTGTCCATTCAGACCTTGTTTTCTCTTCCACAGGCCTTATTGGTTTCTCCAGACCTCAAGGATTCCTATATTCAGATCCCCATTCACGCTCTATTCAGGAAATCGTTGTGTTCCTCTGTTTCTTCCTCACATTTTCAGTTCTCTGCTTTGCCCAAGTGTTAACTAAATGCATCACTCATGTCATTGCTTTTTGAAGGCTTTGGGGATGCAGATTTTTCCTTATCTGGATGGCGTGCTCCTTCGCCCAGTAGTCTGTTTCAGGATCCCCAGTTTACCTGTCATCTTTTTACAGAGACTGGAGTTCACCTTAAATCTCAAGAAATCAGTCCTGATGTCCTCCCAGGATTGTTTTTTCTTGGGTGCAGGCTTCAGACTTCAAACTGTTTCCTTGTTGGCACCTCTTCCTTCTCCCAAGGTTCTGTCTCTGATGACCTTCCATCAGTCCATTCTTCCTCTGTCATGGCCAAGAAATTTCTTAAGGTTCTGGGATTTACAGCCTCCACTATTGCCATGCTCCCTCTCACCTGGCTCAATATGAGGACATTTCAATGGTATCTTAAACCAGTATGGCTTCAATGTTACCACCCCTGGGGTTCCCTGTTCATTTATTTCCTTATTTTAAACTCTTCCAGGCTCCTATTCTTACTTGGGAGCTGTTCAGATGCCTCAGATTTAGGGTGGGGAGCTTCTTGGGGGCTACCTAAATGGCGAGAGTCTTTGGGCTTCTCATCAAAGGTCAGATCATATCAATGTAAAAGATATGAAATCCTGGCTTCTGGCCCTATACGCTTTTCATCCCAGACCCCTCCGACAATACCAGTGTGATGTGGTACATCAACAACCAGGAGGGTATGAGGTTCTATCTCCTTTGCAGGTTAGCTCTTCAGGTCTGGGATCTGGCTACCAAATATCAAGTGACACAAGGTGGTTTACATTCCTTCAGAGCACAATCTAGTGGCAGACTCTGAGTAGGCCTAGGACACATGCTCACAAATGGATGCTTCACAGAAACCTGTTTCTGGGCATTGTCCATTGGTAGGGGTATTTCTCGTGTAGATCTTTTTGGCTCCCCTCTGAACAGACAACTTCTGCCTTGGAAAGTGGACACTAACCAGCAGTAATAAATGCAGCAGGTTAAACGCAACTGAATACTTAACGTGCATCAAAAACTAAAAGTAGTAAGCACAAATACAATAAAAGCAGCTGAATAAAGTGCAATTTTTATTAAGTGGGAAGTTGGGAAACTGAGGATAGTTTAAATTAAATTTAATAGCGTATGGGGGGGCTTCCCAGTTGATCTCTCAGCACTCAGCATGAACTAATGAGCTGAGACTGGGAGGAGTGTCCAATGCCAGATTTGTAGAAGCGTCAGGCAACTCAAAAGCCACCAAGTTTAAAAGCACAACAGAAGTCAGGTGGCTTGCTGGGAAAAAATGAAATGCAGACCGAGATCAACAATACTTAGGCAGAAAACAGCAAGTCACACAGCACTACAGCTAAAGATACCAATAAATACTTGTAGTTGAGGAATGCTATTTCTCAGCTCCTCCCACTGATTAGCTAGATTTTATTCACTGTCTCTGAAATAATTATTTTCTAATTCACCCTAGGCTATATATGGGTTACATCCTTCCAAAGATAAGAGCCAAATAGCTTTCAAAACTTCAGGGTACCTTCCACTTGCATGGTATTCTATAGGCAAAACTGACAGGCAATAAAGAAAGAATAAATGAGCACCTAACATTAGGAAAAAAACACTAATAATGCCTTGTTTAACCACGTGGAATGGACTGGATAAGATCAAGTTTATATTATGCTGCAAGTTGTATATGAAAGTCTAAGGGGAGGGAGGGGTAATATTAAAACATTACTGAAGGTCATGATTAAATTACTAAACTAAATGCTGTATTGCCACCTGGGTTGAATGAACACTAACTTAAACCCAAGTTAATTAAGAGGAGACTGCTTCATTTACTTTTTTTTTCATGTGGTTAAAATGTTTTATGTACCTTGTGATTTGAACTGCTTTTATATCATTTGAGAAAACATTTTAAACTCAAAAGTGCTAATCCTTTAATAAGGATTGACTCTCACCTTGGTTGCAGCTATGTTTTGGTTTTGTTCTATTGTGGTTGTATATCATGACTGGATTTAATTTGTTACTGTTTTTTGGCATTCCGTTTCCAGTACTCACACTACAGTAGAGCCAGTGGGATTTACTGGACTTCAGGTGTGCCGTCCTTCGGATGAGATGTTAAACCATGTCCTGTCTACCCGAGTTGACGGTAGCTCATGTAGACATAAATGATCCCACAGCACTTAGTAAAAAGAGTTGCGGAAGTACCCAGATTCCTAGTCAGATTTCCTCTAGCCAATATGAATACCATCTTGGGGTCTAACCTGAAAAGAGGCCACTGGTCCAGTGGGATTTAGTCAACAAAAAGAATAAAGTAAACTAAATAATGGTTGCCACTATACATCTGTTTTAATTCTATCTTTGCACTCTATTTTAATACAGCAGAATCATTAAGTGGCAATGGTTACTGTATCAACAAACCTGCCTCTGTAAAGTGGTAGGGGCTTTTTCCCAAAAATCCATTGCAAGCTCCCTTTATTAGTCATGCTAGACATAAGTAAATTTTTTTAAACTTTAATAGATTGGCATCTTGCACAGCTTCTAGAACCTATTTTTCAGTTTTGCTTTTTTTGCCTGAATTACTCTGATTTGTGTTCTCAGACCAGCTCTTGCCTCTAACAGCAGCTGTAAGAGCTCAACAAAAATAAATAGCTGAACTGCATGTTTTAAGGCTTCCAATTATTAATCAAAGTGCTGATGAAGTCTCCCACTCTCTTTTTGGGGGTTTAAAACTCACTGCAAATCTGTTAACTGCCCTGTCTTATTTCTACATCAAAACATATAACGGACATTTAAACTACCTTGCAATTCACCAGTGTCTGCAGTGGGAGGAGGTTTTATGTTTAATATTGGCAAAATGTACAGTATTTGTTTTAAAAAAATGTTGCTTAGAGCACAAAACAAGTCTAACTTTCTGTTCTTCAATTGAGTCAATATTTTTTTCACTTTTATACCGAGGCACAAATGTCCATTTGCAAAACATTTTCCTACATCTCTGCTCTGTTGTATTGGTAGCTACATGCTGGACATCCAACAATGTAGCATGTCAACACTTCATCTAAACCATAACCTTTGAGTATGACATGTGACATCCCTCCTCCTGGACCAGTGATAAACGAGCCTCAATCCTCACCACTAACAGGGTGGAAAACGTACTCTGGGAGGAAAAAAATAGAGACAGTATTTTCAGATGCAGCACACTGCACCAAGTACAATTTCCCTTAAGAGTACACTGGGGCTGGGAGTGGTCTCTTCCAGCCCCAAATAAGACTCCCCACTGACCACTACAGAGCTGAGTTCTTAGCCAGGTGTTCCAAGCTAATTCATCCACCAACCTTTCTGTGAAATCAGTGCTGCGTCCCTGTTCAAAGTAGCTGTCACACACACACACACACACACACACACACACACACACACACACACACACACACACACACACTTTTGATATTTGGATTTTACACACACACACACTTTTGATATTTGGATTTTACACACACACACTTTTGATATTTGGATTTACACACACACACACACACACACACACACACACACTTTTGATATTTGGATTTTACATACAGGCACACACACACACTGGGAAAGGCTGACACAGCTTATCCACTCTGACACCTCCATCCAGACTATAAGGTAGATTTACTGCTTCCAGAACACTCAAAGCCAGCTACTTTAAGGTTCTTACAAGGGTGCCCAATTACACTTGGTAAGATTAATACTTGTACAAGTGGTAGTGTTAATCAAGCAGAAAGACTTTTCAGGAGTGTAAAGCCACAGTGTCAGTAAGTAAATGCAAGAACTCTCAAAGCTTAAATATGTTCTAAAAGGCCAGCCACAATGAAAGGTTCAGATATATTTAATAATAAATACAAAGAAAACATGAGAATACTGAATATCTGTTTACAATAAACACCAGAGTTTCAATCACAGGAAATCTAAAAAAAAAAAAAAAAAAAAAAAAAATACAGATGGAAAGACTCTGACAGATATAGGAAATAAAATTAGCTAATCTTGCTATATTTTCCTAACTGATTTGTTCCCTAATTACTTCCTAAAGCAAGTCAAGATGAAAGTGGATGGGTGTTTTTTGTCAGGTCAACAAAACAGAGTACAATTATCACATCTCCCACTAGTATTCAAATACAGAGACTGCTGGACTCCTGGATTGCTCCCAGTTCCAACATTTCCTGCATCTCCTCCCTCCGAGAGGAGTCTGACTCACTCAGGTACCCTCTAAAGGCATCTGCTTGCTAGATCTTTGGGGTCTTTTATCCACACAATACTGCCCAAGGTGGGTGCACTTGGGTTTCCCAATGAACATGTCCCCAAACTCCTGTAACACTGCTGCTGATTTCTCAGATCTGGGTAGGGGATAGCTGCTGGGACATAGCAACACCTTCCAATGAGGTCAGTCCAAGCCTCACTGATATCAGTCACTAGATCACCCTCAGACTCTTCCTGCCACCAACTGCAAATACTCAGCACAAGGGTAAGGCTTTGTCATGTTAAGGTACAGTTTGTGCCCCTGCCTACCAGTTTTCGCATGTAGTTAACATCACTGACCTTCCCCACCACTTTGAAGGGTCCTTCCCAAGCTTGCCTGCAGCTATGTGTCTGACAGGAATGAGCACCATAACCTGCTGTTCCACAACATACTCTCTGGCTCGAGCATTCTTGTCATACCAGACCTTTTTCTACTGTTGTGCTCCTCCCAGGTTCTCCTGGACCAAGATCATGAGCTTCCCTAAGCCTTGTCCAGAGGTTTAGGACATATGCCACAACAGACTGCTTGTGGAATTTACACACCCTCCCGCTCATCACAAATCAAATCCAAGAGACTTCTCACTCTATGCCCATACAGCAGCTAAAAGGGTGAAAAACCTGTGGATTCCTGGGGTACCTCTCTATACACAATGCAAACAGCAGATGGGGCAAATATGTTTGTTTAGTGTCACTGTGGCTCCACATTCCTGAAAGTCTTGCTGCTTGGTTAACACTACCATTTGTGGTGTAGGGAAGTCTGTATACTGGAACAAAGGGTTACTTGTAGAGAGTGGACCCCTGAGGGAGGGCTAGAAGGTGAGGTAATACAGCAGTTGGTGGTGCCCAGAGCCTACCATCTGGCACTTCTAGCCATAGCCCATGACTATGTCCATATGGCCTGCAAAAGGAATGTCATGAAGTGTACTAAGAGACATATTATGCAGAACTTTTATTGGCTTGGGATTGCAAGGGGTGTAACAGGATATTGCAGAACATGTGAGCAGTGCCAAAAAGTAGATAAGGCAGGAGACCAGGTCAAAGTTCCTTTGCCTGTGATTGAAGAGCTGTTTCAGAGGGTAGCTATGGATATTGTATGGCCCTCAAGTACCACAAGTTCCATTATGATACTAGATACCCTGAGGCAGTGGCTCTGTCCACCATCAAGGCAGAGAAGGTGGCAAATGCTTTGATATTTTCAGCAGGGTAGGTTTCCTGAGAGAAATACTAACGAGGTGCCAGTTTCACATCAGACCTGCTGGCTTGTCTGGGGTGACTCACTTAAAGGCCACCTCCTCCCACCCCAAACTAATGGTCTTATGGAAATGTAAAACTCTACACCGAAGACCATGCCAAGGGCATTTGCTAACCAGTTTAAGATTTTCTAAAAAGACCTGCCACAATGAAAGATTTAGATATAGGTAATAAATTAATAAAAATAAACCATGAAAATACTGAATATCTATTTACAATAAACAGCATTTCAATCATAGAAAATGTAAAAAAAAACAGCACAGATGGAAAGACTCTGGTACAGAAAAAACAACTTTTAGCTAATCTCACTATATTTTCCTTACTGACTAAAGAATTACTGTTCCCTAGTTTTATCTTGCCTTGCTTTAGTAAGTAAGTGAATGGGTGTCTTGTCAGGTCCACAAAAGTGCAGATGTTCTTCATCTCACATTGCTGCAGTCCTTACATATAGGTAGTCCGCTGTCCTCGGTCGGCCCGAATACCAAAGTATTAGGCTGACGTCGGTCAAGGCGCTTAAAACTGACGTCAGGGTACAAAAGCGCATGACCGACGTAATTTCCTCAGTCTTTTTTGCCACATGGTCCGATGCAGAAGCAGCGTTGTGCGGCGTTCTGAAATTTTCGAATTCGAGTTTCAGACCGAATCCAAGTTGGCTAAGTACCCGTGGGGAATATTTTTTTTTTCTTGCCTCAGTGTTTTACCGGATGTCAGAAAAAGTGAATAACTGTATTTCTTGTGGGAAACAGATACCGCATAGGGATTATCATTCTTTGTGTATTCCTTGTTTGGGGCCTGAGCACAACGTTGTTGGGTCTCGCTTTTGTGCTAGGTTCAATAAACGCACTATTAAGCGAAGGTTAGATTGTGCTAGGCTGGTCTTTGGGAAGCGGTGCAATTATAATATGCCGGATTCTCCGGCCGCTTCTGAAGAAGCGCAAAGACAAAGCAGTTAAACCCAGGCAAGATGGGACGCCGGTTCTTAGAGGTTTCAGTGGAACCGTGGTTCCGACAGAGACTTCTCTGGAGTCTCAGAGTGTGACTCTGATTTTGCAGGTGGTGGTCTCTCAGGAGCCAGGTCAGGCTGAAGGGACTTGTCACGTTACTGTACTCCCTCCCTTCCTAGGGTGGTTAGGCCTTCTCCTTCTGTTTCCAAGGCTTCCCAGAGGCAGGCCAGTTTAGCTTCTGTTGGTGTCACTCCTAGTGCCTAAGAAGCACATGCTTAAAGTGGCAGAAGATTTGATTACTCGGATTAGAGGTTCTTTGCCCCCTCCTGATAAAAGGCCTAGGGTGGAGCCAGAGTTGGGAAGTTTTGAGCAGGCTTGGATGTTTCAGAGTCTTCAGCTGAAGACTTGCAGGAGTACTCTCCTTATTCTGATTCTGATGCAGATGATTCCACTCCTTCTGCTTCTCCTCCAGAGGATTTTTCTTTCAGAGACACTTCATTCTATGAGGGAACATTTTAAGTGGGAAGGTCAGGACTTCTCTGATTCTCGGAAAAGGCTTAGGGAATTTTTTCTGTTACCCCAGCATAGGCCCTTGGCTATACCCCCTGTTCTGGATGTTGTGGAAGATGTGTTTGCAGAGGCTTCACTTAATCCTGATTCTCTGCCTCCTGCTCCTGTTAAACCGGATAGGTATTACAGGGTGCCTGAGGCTCATAAATATCTTTATAAGAGTCCTAAGGCGGACCCAGAAACTATTAGTCAGGGACCTAAGGGTGTCAAGGCCTCTGTTGTAAAAAATCCGGTTCCTCTAGATAAAGAAGCCAGAGCTTTGGATAGATGGGGAAAGAAGGTCTATACATCTTCTACCTTAGCTATGAGGGCTTTGAATTGCCAGTTTCATATGTTGAAATATCAAAACTTTCTTCTTTCTCAATTGAAGTCTAAGGTGGATGCTCTGGAAGGCATTGTGTGTAAAGAATTACAAGATTTGGTGCATGTCTCTGAACAGGTGGGTAAGCATTCATTACAGTGTGGTTTTGATGCTGTGCAGGCCTCGTCTAGGGTGGCTGCCACTGGCTCAGTTCTTCGAGGCATGCCTGGCTGAAGGATCAGAATTTATCTGACCATGTTAAGACAAGGATTTTAGATGCTCCTTTGCAGTCTGATGTGTTGTTTGGTTCACCTGTGGAGTCAGTCTTGAAGAAAATGGAAGACAAGGCTAAGTCTATGCAGGCTGTTAAAGATTTTTGCAAGTTCAGCCTCCAAGTTTAGTAGGAATTGGCCTGCTAAGGGGTGGACGATCCTTCTTATGATTCTCAGTCTAGGGGTAGATCTAGACGTGGTAGGGCAGAGCTCAGAGTTCTTTCAGGCCTAGAACAGGAGTTCACCTGCACAATCTTCGTGAGGCAGGGGCCAGTCCTTTCGTAAACAGGCCCAATGACCTACTTTTTCAGCTGCCAGATCCTTCTTGCCTGGCAGCACCTTTGAGAGGAAGGTTAGCACTCTTCAAGGAAAATTGGATGTTGATTACCCAGGACAAATGGGTATTGGATATCATACACCAGGGTTACAAGTTTTATTTCCATACCTTGCCTCCTTTCAAAGGCATGCCGGACGTTCCTCCTCTGCAAAGACTAGAGGCTCACAAACAAATTTCTCTACTACTTCAAATAGGGGCCATACAACCGGTCCCTCTGCCAGAAGTGGGCCTAGGATTTTATTCTTGCCTGTTTCTAGTACCAAAGAAAGGAAACACGTGGAGGCCAATTTTGGATTTATCTGTCCTCAACACATCTGGACATCTGACATTCCCAAGTTCAAAATGTTGACGTTACAACAGCTTTTACCTTTGCTGGGCAAAGATCACTGGATGGTGACTCTGGATCTCAAGGAGGCTTACCTTCATGTTCCTATCAGGCCCAGTTGCAGGAAGTATCTGCGTTTTTGGGCTGGGACTTCACATTATCAGTTCTCTGCATTGCCCTTTGGCTTATCTACTGCACCCAGAGTGTTCACGAAGGTTCTGGCTCCAGTGGTAGCTTTCTTCAGGCTAAGAGGAATACAAATCTATCCTTATTTGGACGATTGCCTGATTCTGGCCCAAGAAAAGGACGAACTTCTTCATCTACAGTATGTGATAGCAGTGCTAAGATGCCTGGGGTATTCTGTGAACGAAATAAAGTCCAGTCTAGTACCCTCTCAGGACATGTGCTTTCTGGGTGTGAGACTGAATACAGCATCCCAGATGGCCTTTTTGACCCCGGACAAACAAAAGAATCTTTCTCTTTACTTCCACCAATTGTCTCGTCAGTCCAGGCTGACTGCAAGGACAGTCCTTCAAGCCTTGGGGTTCATGGCATCTTGTATTCTGGTACTTCCCAATGCCAAACTGCATATGAGGAAGCTACAATGGTATCTCAAGAATGTATGGACACAGCACTGCCAAGATTTGGACACTGTCATTCAGATAATATCTTGCATTCAAAAGGAGTTTTTGTGGTGGGCTCAGGAATGTCACCTAAACAAGGGACTCTCTGTGACCCGGCCAGAGGCGAGTCAGATTTTAACGACAGATGCCTCAGACAAAGCTTGGGGAGCTCATCTAAATGGAAAATGGGTACAAGACACGTGGCCTGCCAGACTTCAACATCTACATATCAACTTGAAGGAGATGTTAGCAGTCCAATTTGCATTGATAGCTTTCAAGGATTTACTTCTTCCAGGGCAGGTGTTGATTCAAACAGACAACACAACTGTCATGTGGTACATCAACAAGCAGGGGGGAACGCATTCTTATCCTCTATGCAGACAAGCAATGATTTTGTGGAAGACTGCTCTCAGTTTACAGCTAAATCTTCAGGCAAGGTTTCTGCCAGGAGCACAGAACTCCTTAGCAGATGTGTTGAGCAGACAAATTATGGATCCCACGAGTGGAAATTGGATCCTCATGTATTTCAGAGATTGACAGTGTTATGGGGAACTCCAGACATAGATCTGTTCGCTTCTCCACTAAATTACCAGCTGCCAAAGTTTTGCACAAAAAGGTTTCATCCCACAGCTTGGAAAGTGGATGCTCTCTCATTCAATTGGAGCAATCTTCACGTGTATGCCTTTCCACCTCTACCTCTCCTCCCAAAGGTACTGCTGAAGGTCAGACAGGACAAGCCAAACATGATTTTAATAGCTCCATATTGGCCTCGACAGCACTGGTACCCATTACTGAGAAGTCTGGTACAGGAGCCTCCATGGCCTTTGCCTTCGATTCCTCACCTGCTGTCTCAGGAGAACAGTCATTTACTCAATGTCAAACTTCATTCTCTACATCTGACAGCCTGGCATATTCTGTTTTAAACCCTGGAGGGTCTCAGCTTCCACAACAAGTTTTGAATGTTATTTTGGAGGCCAGAAGGCCTAGTACAAGGAAAGTTTACACAGATAAATGGAGGAGATTTTTATTTTGGAGTACAGCAAAGGACTTTGATGTTTCTAAACCTAATTTAAGTGTTGCGCTTCAATACCTTACTGAGTTATTGGACAAAGGTTTGTCCTTCTCTATAAAGGTTCATGCTGCAGCAATTTCTGCTCACTATGACTGTGACCCACCATTATTTTCTCAGCCTTTGTTTAAGCAATTCCTTAGAGGGGCAAAGAATATAAGACCCCCACGTAGAGCTCCTACTCCTGCTTGGGATCTCAATTTTGTGTTGGAGAAACTCACTCGACAACCTTTTGAGCCTGCAGCATCGGCAGAGTTGAAATATTTATCATGGAAGACTGCTTTTTTGTTGGCCATTACCTCTGCGAGAAGGGTTTCTGAATTACAGGCCCTTATGGCAGTTGAGCCTTTCTTAATTTTCCACAAGGATAGGGTGTCTTTGCGTACTAACCCTTCTTTTATGCCTAAAGTGGTTTCTAGTGTGGCTTTAAACCAAACTATTCATTTGCCTACTTTTTATGCAAACCCCCAAAATAAAGGGGAAAGGATTTTGCACACTTTGGATATACACAGACAGTTGCAATATTATTTGAGCTGAACTAAAGGGTTCAGGCAGTCTCAGCAGTTGTTTGTTTCTTTTGCTTTAGGTTCTCAGGGCAAACCTGTTTCAAAACAAACTATTTCTAAGTGGATTGGTTTTTGTATTGCTTTCTGTTATTCCCATCATGGTAAGGAGATTCCAGCTGGGATTAGGCCTCATTCCACTAGGGCTACTGCCACTTCTACAGCCTTTTTAAGGGGGTGGCTACTAAAGATATTTTGGAAGCAGCTACTTGGAGTTCAGTGCATACTTTCTCTAAGCATTACCACCTTCCACTTTACTCTAAATCCAGGGCTGGATTTGCCACTGCAATTTTACAGGGCATTTTGGCAGCTCCTAATGCTTTATAGTTTTGCCATCCTCCACTACCTCTGCTTTGGGATTCTACCCATATGTAAGGACTGCAGCAATGTGAGATGAAGAACATAGTACAGTTTTGTACCTACCATAAATGTAGATGTTCAAGATCCACAGTGCTGCAGTCCATACCCTCCCTCCTTCCCCCTCTGTTGTTGAAGGTGGTGGTGTGGTTTGTGTTGTACATATTGTAAATATGGTTAGTGCACGGGTGGTTGGTTAGTTTTTGCTGGTTTTTGGCTTTGGCCTTTCTTGTTAGGGCCTTCTGACATCTGGGGCAAGAAAAGACTGAGGAAATGATGTCGGTCATGCGCTTTTGTACCCTGACGTCCTGATGTCAGTTTTAAGCGCCTTGACCGACGTCAGCCTAATACTTTGGTATTCGGGCCGACCGAGGACAGCGGACTACCCATATGTAAGGACTGCAGCAATGTGGATCTTCGAACATCTACATTTATGGTAGGTACAAAACTGTACTTTATTACATCTCCCACTAGTATTCAAGTACAATTTCAGTACTGGCTTACAGAATGACATCAAATTTGGTCACCTGACTCTGGTTTCCACACTACCTCCTCAGTGGAAACTGAGCCAGGATCTGGCACTTGTATCACACACACACACACACACACACACACACACTAGCCAAGGTTTATTACAGCATGTGGAAACTGTAAAATAATTCGGCACTTCCACCCTTCCTGCAGAAAGTAAGAAGCTATTCTCTGGCACCCCAGGGTAGCACAGACCTTGTGTCTGGGTACATTCATACCTGTGAGAAAATCTTTGACAAAATCCAAATATCTGGTGCAGTCCGAATAACAGTCCGAATAACAGAAGACCACGAACCAAATAGAAAATGCACCAAACAAGCCTGTATACGAACTCAGTTTATTGCGGTGAAAGCACATCAAGATTAAGAGCTTTCATCTTTCACATAGAAGACTTCATCAGAAAGAAAGCTATTCTCTGGCACCCCAGGGTAGCACAGACCTTGATTGTCTGGGTGCACTCAGACCTGTGAGAATCTTTATGGCTTAAACAGTCATTTAATTTCAAGTTATTTTTCTTAAGGTTAGCTGGGCTGAGCTTAACTCCTTCCCTTCCCTTCCAGTAGCCTCTGTATTGTCACTGAAATGTATATTTTAACATTCTGACATACATGTAGATTTCTTTTCTGTCCAGCAGGACCTACTGTTGAACAAGCATCTGTACAAATCAGTTTGATATTCAAATGACATAAAATTCTTTACAAAACTCCAGCTAGCTATGCTGGCATGTCTTACACATGCGCTGCCTTAATGTCTCTGGCACAGCTGACACTACCTCATGTCATCATTTGACAAATTATTAGTTTCTATATTGTGAACATAGTCAGGACATGCAAGATGGCATTCACATTTTTTCCCATAGGAAAATGGTCTTTCATTTTAGGAGTGGATTATGGAGGAGTTGTGTTTTTGTGTTTTTGTTTTTGCTTCATATGCCCTACCAGCTAGCTACTGTTCCCCAAATGTGCACTAGAGCCCCCAGTGAGTATTAGCCAGTCTGTGTTTAATGCTTGCTGTTCAATCTGTAGTATAAACTAAAACTACAGTATTTTAAAGTATAAGTAGCTGGTTCTTAAGTGTGTGTGTGTGAATGACTTGTATAACACTAGGAGCTTTAACTCTACAAATTAACTATGTAAATGTGTACAAAGTACTGATAATGTAGGCCAATGCCATCTTTTCACTAAGTACTGCTAGATTAGTTGCTGTCAGTCCTAATGAGTTTTACCTTAAGGTTCACCCATAAACTTTCAGGGTCTCCTATAATAGTCTTGCCAAACCCCTGAGTAACCTGTCCAGCCCTAGTCTTCTGTCCTTTGGCAACATGGCCAGCAGTCTGCTCTCACCTCATCTCTGGCCAGTCAGATTGCATTAGGTGTTCTAAGGCAATTTAACAACTGCCTAATACTTTCTAACGGTTGTCTGCTTCTACTAATTAAATGCAGCCTAGGAGAGTTGTAAATTTGTAATAAACATGAAGGCAAACATCTTGCATGAGCAATTATATGTTCACAACAATGCATCGGTTGTAACATGCCACCAGGCCAATACTGTATGCTGAAGCTATTAAGAAAATTCTCCAAAGCCTCCTAGGACACGCTTAAATATTCCAGCCTTCAGTGCACAAAACTGACACACTGCAGATCCACACAGGTCACCAGGAATGCAGGCCTAAGCCCACTAAGGGCCCCCTAAATCTGCTTCCACATGGGGGGGAACGTTTCAGTCTTTGGTGACTCTTTAATTGGGCATATGGACTTCATGAACTCAACTCTCTGAATGCTGGACAAGAACAGGGTAACCTGTAAACTGCTTGTCTGGTAGCAATATCCATGATGCCACAAGGACCTTTAGGTCCCTTAAAGCAGACAAAAACCACAGAGCTGCTAGTCTCTCTTCCTATAATGTAGCTAAACTTGGAATAAAGTTCCTACATCAGTCAGATCCATCTCACACCTTCAAATTTTCAGAGCATTGCTAAAAGATTTCCTCTCTGCCACCTGGCTTTGTCCCTTCTCCTCAACTGGGACATAGCTTCTCCTAGCATCTTTCATCACTTTCATTTTAAATCATTAAATCGCTTAACCTGCTTATCCCCATGTAATACTTTCTCATTATTGTACTATACCTACTACTAAGCGCAAGCAAACTACCATTCCTTCACTACTTTTCCATTGACACTCACTGGTTTATTTCCATAATATCTCACACTAATGTATCTTCTCACTCTTGTATCTGTAAAGACTCATTATAAGGCTTGTAAGTTTAATGTTTGTGAATAACTACACATTTTATTATACTAATATGCTATGTATACACTGCAACTGTATTATACAATTTGTTATTGTAGATATTGATTGCATTTAATATACCTTGAAGCTTTTCTCTCCAGCCCAGGCCTCTGCTGAAAAAGGGCACATGTGTGCAGTTGCAAATGTCAATAAATAAATATGATATAGTTTTGGTCGGTGTGGAACTAAATCAACTGAAGTACTGCACTTGAGGCAGACATAGAGATATGATGGAACATGCTGTACATGGGTTAGAAACAAGGAAGTCCCGTTTTTTGGATTAGCATCTTGTCCTCATGCTAGATGATGCCTAGATACTAAGACAGGCTAATTGGTCAACTGTTGGCTGAGTAGGTGGTATAATTTTGGAGCATTTCTCCCCGGGCCTCTGCTGAAAATGGGCCCTGTCCTAGTTGGACTTTCCCGGTCAACAAATGTTAAATAAAATACATTTTTAAGGGGATTCAGTATATGTCACACTGCAATGAGATGGTAGGAAAATTCCCTTTTCACTAGTAATGGCTTACACCTGTCAGACCAGGACTTCACATAGTGGCTGTAGCCTTTATCACCTAAGTGCCTTTATGGTAGTGTTCCTTACTGGACATGTCAAATAGACTCCATTCAACAGCAATGAACTTGGGAGTCTAAATAGAAAGATGCCAGAACTTGTGGTCCCTGTGCAACTGGAACGCACTTAATATTTGTATAATTACTGAGAGATGAGCACACTCCTCTATACCCAGGTTAAGCAGCTATAAAGTGATCAGGCCATTAGGTACTTGCAGGGGGAGTATTTGTGTTTGTCCGAGACATCATTGCTTTAATGTCAAATTACCAATGACTGTAATTTGGGGCTCCTGAAGATACAAATCATCCTTTACAAATTCAGTGAAGCAGTGTACAAATCCTGCCAGCAGAATGGATAAGTGGCCAAGCATCATGCCTGTAACACATTTATAGCAGTCTTCTTTAACAATTTGGCAACCACTTGAAAACCCCGTAGATCAGAAAAGTTTGAAAAGGGTTCCAAACACTGAGCCCTGGAAGACATCGCTGGGTAATTTCGTACCTTTTCGTTAAGCAGTTGCCACTCACATGGACTGAGTTCTGTCTTTTAACCACTTTGCTATCCACCGTATCCCACAGTGATCTGTTTTTATGATGATAAGCTTGTCTACAATACTAGCATGGGGTATGGTGTCAAATGCTTTGGACATTGTGTGGACAGTAGAACCACCATCAGCAGCCTATGGTAACCCTCTTTAAGGTAACCAGATTCATTGACAAAACCAAACTGTGAGTCAAGACTAATGAGATATTCAATGCAGTTTTGCAAGGTCAGTTATGTTCCATGGCTATTCAGTAACTAGTCCTTGGGCTTATGGGTCTACTATGCCCAGGGTCAGTGATGGGGCTTCCCTTGTGGAGCCACATCACTACTATGGTGCACTAAACTTCAAGCAAAACCTATGGCTAAACTTATGTTAAGCAGTTTGACCATTGGCTCTGCAAGGGCATGCTTAGTAATGTTAAGCAACTATATTCATGCAACATTGAAGAATATTTTTTTTGGTTTCCAGATCATATACTGAAGGTGCTTTCATTGTCATAACTTGTGGTTTTAAGGGATTCAGAGATGTGTTGTCTTTAGGATGAAGTGTCTCTGGGCTGAAATTAGTACTGAACCTGATTTATATCTATTCGGTCTGATAAGTGGTCCCATTTTTTTTAATATGTTCCATCTCATTTTGGTGTTCATTAGTTTCCTAACCTAGCTGAAGTGGGGTTTATAATTTTCCTTAGCTTCAGATGCTAACCTAGATTTATATGTTGCTTTAGTAAACCAGTTGTATTGTTTTTCAGGGTTTCAGTGGTATTTAGTAATATTTCGGATATCCTTAACATGCACAAATACCCACTGATATCCACCACAGCAGGTAAAATAAAATGTTATTATAGATAAGCCCTTTCGAGTGATTGCCGTACCAAAAATGTCTATTTAGCAAAATGCACATCATGTATTTCATATTATATGGGGAAAGCTATAATAGAATGCTGAAATGACCAATTCTACAGCACAAGTGATATTAGGTTAGAGGCAAAGCATAATGCCTTAGCCCAGCATGTCAAATTGCATCAGGGACAGCAATTTTTATTTATGGTACTACAGATGCAATTAGATAATAGAAGGGGTGGGGATGTTACACATCAGACAGAAGTGAACGAGTGAAGATGGATAGCTACTTATGGTACTACAGATGCAATTAGATAATAGAAGGGGTGGGGATGTTGCACATCAGACAGACGTGAACGAGTGAAGATGGATAGCGGATCTGTAGGCACACCGGATACCAGGTTTAAATGGATATATGCCTTTAAAGCCTTTATTAAAGGGGCATAGGCCCCATCTTTGTTTATTGGTTAAGCATTTTAAATTTGGTTGATGCTGATGTGTTTTTGTGATCTGAAGAAAAGCAATAGCTCAAAAGCACTCATCTGTAATGACATTTTATTTTACCTGCCGTGGTGGATATCACTGGGTGTTTGTGAATTTTGGATTTTATCTTTTACCACTGCCAACCTTTGATACTCCTGTGGCTGTTTTGAATATATCCTTAACATGAGGAGGCCTTGAATCTGCTATATATTTTTTAAGGAGTTTTTTCCTTTATTATGTTATTTTATGTTGTAAAACATCCAAGGAGGTTTACTTTTGGATTTCTCATATTTTGGTTGGAAATGCCAGTTCTACTCATTTCTCTAAATGGGCATTGAACTCCTTCATGAAAATCTGCAGTGTCATCAGAGCTGATGCTAATCTAAACAAATTTTGAAGCCTCCTCATGGAATTTGATGAGGTCAGTACACCTAAAATCATAAATTCTGAGATACTGCATGCAGGGTCTTTGGAAATTTTGAAGGAGAGTCACTAGTTTTAGTTTAAGGCCTGACTTAACCAGGTAGGGGTATATACTATGGAAATAGTGCCTATACAGGCTATATATTTGTAAGGACCAGATTGAAAATATTGCATCATCTAACTGTCTGATCCAGGGAATTTATCTAAAAGTCAAATAATTTCCTGACTTACTCTAGACTGGAGGTATAGGTGCTCCAGTGTGAGGTGTACTTGACATCTGCCAATATAAGGGAGTTCGTGTTTTCAAGGAAGTGGAGTACATTTAGGCATCTTGTGTGTGTATCACTGAACATGGAGAGTGTCCTGTAACATTAAGGTGATGGTCTGCTCTGTTTAGGGTGAACTGGAGATGGTTCTGCCCACAGGATCATGAGAATCCTACCTGAAGACACCAGCACAGTTGCCATCAGGCCTGAAGGCATGGGAGATGCACAATCCCTGCTAGGGAAGGAATGCGTTTTTGGACATTTAAATATCATCTGAGTTACATAAACATGAATGTATTCCACATGCAGGACAGCCTCAAGATTGGGTGATTTTGTTGGAGACTTCTGGCGTCTAGCAGAGACTCCTTTAATGTGTCTCTACACTCTTTACTTCCCCAGTAGGTGGAGAGTGGCTGTTGTGGAGCCCTTGCATAATGGTGGTCACTTTTCTGACCCTGGGAATTACAGGCCTGTTAGTCTCACTAGTATTTAAAAGGTCATGGAATGTGTTGTAGCTGAACTGATATGCAATGCAGGTAATCTTATGCCCCTCAATACACACCAGTTTGGATTAGTAATATGCAGGTTATGCTTCCTCAACTTAGATGAGCTCTTTGAAGGGGTTACTGAGGCTAAAGCTAGGAAGACGTGTACTCCACACAGCCTACCTGGACCTTTCCAAGGCCTTTGACATCATCATTCATGTGGGGATCATTGGCAAACTGTCCCAAATACAATGCTGAGCCATACATCTTTCAATGGATAAGTAAATGGCTACTAGATGGAAACCATTCTAGTAGTCAGTGGTCTTTGCTGTAGATGAGTCAACCACATTTTCATAGTGCGGAGGATCAATTTGTTAACCAGGAATGTACAGTTGGAAGCCCAGAGAAAGTTCCACAAATTGCAGACAGTTTGAGAAATTACAAAATCAACATGCACTTAAAAATTAACCTTTTGACTAATATAATAAAATGGAGGTTGCAGAGCTTTGTAAAGACAGTTCTTGTATGTATGCCAAGTCCTATCCATTTTTATCACCAGTTATACTTTTGTAGACGTGCTATCACCTCTAATAAGGTAAGTACATAAACAAAAGTATTGGTAAGAATTTAACAGCTTTTAAATGTTAGTGTTTAAACTATAAAATGGTTTCCCATTAAGAGCTGACCAGCTTAATTGGTTGATTGTGCCAGTGCTTAGTTTTATTAGCTCCCTCCAGCTTCCTTCTGTGAAGGCTGCCAGCCTAGCCAGATAGAATTTATAAAATTCTATCATTTGTAAATATGAATGTTTAAATACAAACTTGTTTTCTTAAATAAAAGAATATGCTGTGAAATGTTGAACTTAAAACAATGTAGCAACATTGCCCTCTGCTGTAAAGCTAAGTCGAGCATTTCTTGCCTGTCCTTTGAAATTAAAATTACTTCATGCTGTCCTTTTGAAGTTAAAGATTCAGAGTCATTCTGTCTGGGCTAGCACATTCTTTCTATTGTTTTAACCAAGAGTTGGATTGCTAGATTTAAACATGCAAATGTATTTTTATTGCCCTGGTTTCTGCCGAAGTGTAAAATATGTAGATGCAGTTTCTGTTGGCCTGGGAACACCAGGAAAGTGAAAGAATGATGTAATGTTTATCAGAACTGCAATTTCAATTTAAACCGAATCAGAAGGCATTAAGCATTTTTGTCTTTATCCTCCGACTCACAGCACTGCCTGTTGTCATATGCAAGTTATCTTAGACTTGTTAGAGGTAGCTAGAAACTAGAAATATTAGACTTTTTCTGTGATGTCAGAAATGTACTGAATTATTTTAACTATTTCTGTGTGATCTCTGAACTCTTGACTAGCACTGACTGTGTAGTAGAAAGTATTTTCTTGTGGTTATAATTATTATTAAATATTTTAAAACCTTTTAACTGTGGCTGTTTTTTGTAGGGATAATTTAAGATCTAGAGTACATTGCATATTTATAAGTACATTGCATATTTATGGAGGTTACTGTCCAAGTCACTACAAATAAGCTTTAACTGTTTAGTCACGCTTACCAATTGGATAATATTGCACAGTAATAATTGGACACCCTTTTAAGGGCCTGAGTAGCTGATAATTATTAGCTGGGTGGTGGCAGGGTACTACCGTATAGTCTGGAAAAGGGAGCACAGCTCAAGAACCTGTGCCAGCCTTCCCCATGAGTGTCTGTGTAGTTGTATAAACATAGTGTGTGTCAGCTACTTGGGCAGGGACACGAAGCACTGGTTGGACAGAGAGGGTGCTGGAGATTTTAGCTTGCCCAGCTGGCTGAGATCTGGACCCTATAGCTGTGCCAGTGGGGAGTCTTATTGGGGACCTGGGGAGCAAGGGAGCGACCAGCCCCGGACTGACTGTGATCTTTGTGCTGTTAAGGGAAATTGCACTTTACTGTGTGTATTTGTTATCCTTTCCTTGTATACGAGATGCCCTCTCTGGTGTTAGTGGTGAGGATTGAGGCTCCTTGATTGCTGGGCCAGGGCACGGGTGTCGCACCTTCATTTAGCTAAATGAAGTCCTTAAACTGATGGAATAATGCATGCTGGGGGATGGAGTAATCTTCAATGAACCAGACTCAAAATACTTAGATTTAATGGGTTTGGTTGGATTCCATTTTTTTCTCAGCAAAATCAATAATTGTCAAAGGCATCACCACTAGCCAGCTCAGCTTAATTCAGAAAAATCACCTCTGGATGTGCAGAAGCGAAACCCAGCCAAGTCCCACACCTGTCATCCATGCATCAACATCTCCAAGCTCTACTTTATAAATATTAAAAGCATCATGGTACTGTGTGCTTTGAATATTAACGCAGTCTTCCTTGCAACCTGTAATGCAATATAGATAAGTTTGTTAAAAAAAAAAAATTCCAGAATACTCAAATGCCTACATTAATGCCCACATCTTAATGTTCCATGCCCATACAGAGAAAATGAATGGAACAACTGATATAAAATATTAATCTTAAAAGTAATACAGCAATTAGCAAAGAAGCCTAGGGTATTCATCTAAACCTTAAGTTGTACACATGTCTGCATCATTTATGCTAGGACACTTTTTTAATCATGCTTCTGAATGAAGGAAACAATGCGGGACTTGTAAAACTTTGCAGCTAACTAAAAGAAAATATTAATCTTTTGAAAAATTATACAGCAAATAGAAACAACATTTGTATATTATTGTCTATTTTGGCCAGCAGGTTACTTTGTTACCCAAAAATTAATATAGTTTATAATTGTAAAACAAGTTTAATGTGCGAATGTAAAGAAACCAGCAATATCATGAACCTCCACTAAAAACCTCAGCCTTCACTGTACTGTGAATAGAATTTGGTGAGTTAGACACCTCACTGAAATAATTCTACTCCAATGGAATAAGGCATCCTTTGTAGATTAAAATGGCTCTTATCCATAAAAGGCCATGGGGTCAGAGGATGTGTTTAGGCTTACTGATTTATCCAGGTTGCACGTGAAAAGGATAAGGGACAGCATGCAGTGAGAATTACAGTGGCTAAGCCACAAATGTTATCAACTGAAATACCAACTAATGATCTGTGAATGCATAAGCTCGCAAGGTTATGAATTACTGCAATACCTTTACTTCAGAAATCACAGTGAAATATGTCCATCTAGATTTAACTGCTACAAAACTGTCAGGCATAGCTGCGGGTGATTTCAACTAAAATTTACTCATGGGCAGGTGTAGCTCATTTTTGCAAGTTTTGTTCGAGTAAGAAATAAGTTAATGCCTGGCCAGTGAAATCAGGAATATATTTTTCAAACTTTGTAGAACCACTCCTTGGTCAATATCATAACCTTGAAACTTTAACAATAGAACTCCAACCCTATAACATTCTAACCCTAATGATGTCGCGGCCATATTACCATTACAGAGCTTAGAGAGTAATATCTGTGTGACCTCACCCACTTTGGGTATCTATCAGTGCAGCAGTCCCATCCCACTGATTATCTTTCTCAAATTAAGCCAACAGGTCATTTAAAAATGACAAGACTGTGGAATGTGTTAAATACCAATTTGGCCCTGTGTGTAACCAGCTGAACTACAACACTGCCCTAGAATGCCTTCACATGTTCTGCAGTGCTAGATGTATAGTTTTCCATGCAGAATTGATTGTCGTAGCACTGCACCTGAAGAGGACAACCTTTGCAGCCCAAATGTAAGCACTGAGCAGTAACAGTTTGTTTCTGCTGCAATTGGTAATGATTTGCAATCACAGCATAAGGGTGATGAACTATGCTAAAGCTGCTCTTATAAAGCAAAGACTACTTGTCCCACTTGGAAATAAGTTTCTGGGATAAAAAGCTTTGTGGACAGGAGGAAAATGGAACCAAACATTTCCCTAAAATTTGCTTTACTTTTAGCACCAAAGAAAACGCGATACTTTAACCTTTTAGCTCAGCAACTCTGTTCCCAATAGCAATGTCCATATCTGCTTGGAGATGTTACAGCCATTTGGCATCACAGCTCGCTTTGTTTACTGAAGCCAGACTGAACCTGTTGCTGAAGGAAATTCCGAGCTAGTCCTTTAGGATCTGGTGGCTTCTCATTAAATTTTTAGAGCATATGATAATGTTGTGCTTTCTGGGTTCAAGTCATGATAGTGTCCTTTTAACAGTGTCTTTCTGCAGAACTCTGGAAACTTGTCAGTCTATTTGGTTAAGCACCCCCCCCCCCCCCACACTGATCAGTATTGAAAAAAGAAGCCTGAAGTAAAGCTCATAGCTCACTTATCAAGTGAAATGGATTTGGAAAAGGGCACTGTAGTGTTAACATCACTAATTCAGCCACTGGGGATGCACAAGCCAGTACTTTTCATGCTGGTTCCAAGCCTGGATAAATGGGGAGGGTTCTATCAGGAAGGGCATCTGGTGTAAAACTGTTGCCAAATGATATATGCAAGCCTGGATAAATGGGGAGCATTCTATCAGGATGGGCATCTGGTGTAAAACTGTTGCTAAATGACATATGCAGACAACAATACAGATTTCCATACCATATCAGTAGAGGCCCAAGCTGGCAATGACCGCCACCAGTACTGTTAGCCAACAGGAGGATGGTGGTCTATAGGATGATGCTGGCAATCAAGAGGATAAGAACCAGGGCAGTGCCAAGGATCAAATGCTAGAAGCTGAAAAAGGGTGATTGTGAAGTGGAGTTCAGAGAAGAGTTGAGACGGGCACTGGGTGGCAGTGAAGCGTTTCCGAAGAGCTGGAGATGTTGCTTGGTGTGGCATCTGAATGGAGGGAGGAGGACAAGGCGACCTGGTGGTGGAACAAGGAAGTACAGGAGAGTATACAGAGAAAGAGGTTGGTGAAGTGGGATTGTTAGATGCGAAGGAAGTAGACAGGAGTATGCGAAGAAGGTGTTTGGTGGAGAGAGGTGGCTAAGGATAAGGCATATGGAAAGTTGTATGAAAGGCTGGACACCAAGGAGTGAGAAAAGGACCTGTATCAATTGGCTAGACAGAGGGACCAAGCTGGATAGCTGTGCAGCAGGTAAGGGTGGTAGAGGATAATGAGGGAAACATACAAGTGAGGAGAGTGTGTTGACCAGATGGAAAGAGCACTTTGAGAGGCTGATGAATGAAGAGAATGAGAGAGAAAGAAGGTTAGATGATGTGGGGATAGTGAATCGGGAAGTGCAATGGGTTAGCAAGGAGGAAATAAGAACTGCTGTGAAGAGGATGAAGAATGGGAAGGCTGTTGGTCCACATGACATACCTGTGAAAGCACAGAGGTGTTAGGAAAGATGACAGTGGAGTTTTTAACCAGATTGTTTAATGAAATCTTGGAAAGTGAGAGGATGCCTGGGGAGTGAAGAAATGTTCTGGTACTGATCTTTAAGAATAAGGGTGATGTGCAGAACTGTAGTAACCACAGAGAAAATTGATCACTCGCAGCATGAAATTATGGGAGAGAGTCGTGAAAGCTAGGTTAAGACGGCAGGTAGTGATTACTGAGCAGCAGTAAGGCTTCATGCCGGGAAAGAGCAGTTACAGGTGTGATGTTTGCTCTGAGGGTGTTGAAGTATAGAGAGGGTCAAAAGTAGTTGCACTGCGTCTTTGTGGACTTGGAGAAAGCATATTACAGGGTGCCTAGAGAAGAGTTGTGGTATTGTATGAGTAGAGTGGCAGAGAAGTATGCAAGAGTGGTACAAGATATACACAAGGGTAGTGTGAAGTGGTGAGGTCTGCGGTAGGCATGATGGATGCATCCAAGGTGGAGGTGGGATTGCATCAAAGATCAGTTCTGATCCCTTTCTTATTCAATGGTGATGGACAGATGACAGATGAGATCAGACAGGAGTCCCAGTAGACTGATGTTTGCGGTTGACATTGTGATCTGTAGTGAGAGCAAGGAACAGGTGGAGGAGACCCTGGAGAAGTGGAGACATGCTCTAGAGAGAAGAGTAATGAAGGTGAGCAGGACTAAGACAGAATGTGTGTGAATGAGAGGGAGGATAGAGGCATGGTGAGGGTGCAGGGAGTAGATCTGACAAAGGGGAATGAATTTAAATACTTGGGATCAGCAGTTCAGAGTAATGGTGAATGTGGGAGAGGTGAAGAGAAGAGTACAAGTAGGGTGGAGAAGTGTCTGGAGTGATTTTTGTAATGGACTGGTACCAGATTGAAAGGGAAGGTCTACAAAGGGGTAGTGAGACCAGCTATGTTAGATAGGTTGGAAACTGTTGGTGACAAAAAGAAAGAGTCAGAGATGGAGGTATCAGAATTTAAAGATGAGATTTGCACTGGGTGTGACCAGGCTGAACTGGATTAGGAATCCATATATTAGAGGGTTAGCTAAGGTTGGACAGTTTGGAGACAAAGCCAGAGAAGGCAACATTGCGCTGGAGCTGCCAGGTAAGAGGAAGGCCTAAGATAAGGTTTATGGATGTGGTGAGAGAGGACATGCAGGTGGTTAATGTGCCAGAGCAAGATGCAGAGAACAAGAAGAAATGGAAACAGATGATATTCTGTAGCGACCCCTAATGACAATGGCCAAAATAAGTGATTGACATCACTACTCCACCAGCATTATAAAAGCAGCCTGTCATGGTAAATGTCTTGGAGAGGTATTAATAAACCTAGCAAAAGTTTTTGAGGTCTCTTAACTGAGTTATTGCTTTATGGCCTTAGCTTGTATACCACTGCAATACAGATTATTTATAGAAAACTTCCAAGTACTTTTTCAGCACTGCCTGCCTTACTGTGCCTTTAATCCTAGGACTGTACTACTCTCTGCTTTTTACCCTGTTCTTAAATTTAACATTTCTGCATATCTTGCATTAAGCTGCTATGGTAATTTGGTCATGAATCAAGTCATACTTTAAAGATAAATGTCAGACTATAGTAGTTAGTACAGCAGGTCTAATCTAAGAAGTCTAAATTGTGTTTGTAGCAAAAAGAATTTGGCATAGTGAAGAGCATCTTGAGCATTACAGGATTAGAGGGGTGACCTCATCGAAATGCCATGTTGTATGTCAGATAAATGTTCTATGGTCAAGATATACAAGGTACATATGTGTAGTACAGATATCTAATCCTCAGAATTGAATTTCCCTAGGAAACCAGAGAAATCCCAGGGAAACTACAGCATACCCACCCAGGTAGTGAAATGGAAGATCAAGATGCAAGAGGAAGCCCCTCCATCAGTAGTAGGGTGATGGAAAATAAAATGGGCAGAAATGAGGGAAGAAATAAGATGAGAAGTAGGATGTTAACGGTTACATTAAGATCTTCCACAACTGTACCATGTCCTTCCTTATCATTGCTGTGGTGTTCTTTACTCTTGGGAGAGTACAAAAGCTACTGGAAAATATGGGAAGAGGAAGGCAGAGAACAGCCCTCCATAAACTCTTGAAGGATGGCCCTGGAGATGACATCCAACGTATGCTTGCTAAAAGTGGGGACAGAAGACCAAGTAGCAGCTTCCAAGACAGATCTACCAAAAAGCACCATAAGAGGCCACTGCCCCAGTAGAATGAGCAGGAACTGCAGTGGAAAGTGGCTTTTGCCATGAAAATAACAAATAAAATGGTCTTGGTAATCCCAGAGGTGATGGTTTGCTTAGTTACTGCTAACGTTGCTCAGATGCAGTTTGTCTTGTATTAGAGCTGTCTATGTAAATCCAAGTTGTGTAGTGCCTTCTCACAGAAAGAAGAAAGGAGGGAAGATGAATAGATTGATTCAAGGGTAAAACCACCTTGGGCATAAAAGGATTGGTGCCAAGAGACCCTATCCTTGTGAAAAAAAAAAATGGCAGGAACATTGTGAGGGCTTGGAGTTAGAGCCAACAACAACAGCGTCTTCCAAGTATAATGTTGCAGGTAAGAAAAGGCAGGCTCAAAATCAGATTTTCAAGAACCAAAATTTAGGTTCCAAGGAGGAGGAATATAGGCTATGACTGCTTGATATGAGGGATGTCTTTTAAGAATTGTTTGACTTCAAAACTTGAAGCCAGTGGTGGAGTCTAAGGCAGAAATGGCAAACAGATGAGCTTTAACAGAAGAATAATGGCAAACCAGTATTCAGCAATTCGTACAAATAAAGGACTGTAGGGGTCCCCCACAGGAAAAGGGTCCAAGTAATACTTGCGACACGCACACAATAGAAAATCTCTTCCATTTAGGCACATGTGACTTTCTAGTAGTGGGTTTTCTGCCCTCAGGCAAAGCCTGAAACATGTTCTCAAAATCTGTCCTAGAAAGAAATCAAAACTCTATCATCCAATGGGCAGTGTGGAAAAGTGAGGGCGAATAACAATTCCCTTGCAGGAAGAACTGGAGAGGAAGAAGAGACCGGAAATAAGCAGTCAGAGGATCTTGGGAGGCAGAAGAGAAGTCACCATTGGGATGGTGTGAATCCTGCAACCCAAAAACACCTAGTTCTGAGAGGGAGTCAACACAGACTTTGTGAGATTGGAGGTGACGCCCCACGCAGCACAGAAGCATAGTGAAGTGTAGATTTATGAAGCAGGAGGTACTGAGGGGACCTTGAATCCAAAGGTCATCCAAATAAAGGAATATTCAAGTTACTTGAAGTCTGCAGAAAGTTGCCACAGGGGCCTGACATTTGTAAATACCCTCGGAGCTGTAGAAAAAAGCAAAATTCAAAGCTGAGAACTGATGAGGGGAAAACACAAACACAAAGCTTGTCTGTAGAGATAGTGAATAGAATATGCAGGTAAAAGCTCCTTTCAAATCTAGGGAGACCAGAAAAGCCTGGATAAGCGAGAGGAAAAGGGGTCTTGCATCCTGAATGAAGGAACCTCGAGAAAGGTGTTGATAGGACAGGTCTAGAACGGGCCTGCACAACACTTCCTGAGAACCAGAACCATTCTGGAATAAAGACCTGTTCCTTGTTGAGACAAAGGCATAGGTTGCATGGTTTCCTATTCCATCATATCCTGCAGAGCCTGAGAGAAATGAGGAAGCTGGCAAGGAGGAGGCTGATTGAAGGGACTTCCAAGTCACAAAATAACTGTGTTGGATAATTGAGGGAACGCAGTTGTCTCTGGTTATCTGTTTTCAAACAAGAAAAATGGTTAGCCTGAGGGACAGAGGAATTTGGCTGAGGGGGAGGGGAGGCTGGATGTCGGAGGCAAATTTATCAGGAAAAGGTTTTTGACCTTTCGAACTGAGTGCATTTATCTGGGAAAATCCCCTAGGAAAACCCTCTTACTCCTAGCTGGCTGCCTATGGACAAAAGATTTATAGTTCTTAAACTTGAGTATAGGAGAAACAAACCTTTGTTTGAGGTCCTACGTATCCATGCCCTCATCCTGAAGGATTTTCATAGGTTCATAGGCTGGTACTAAGCTATCGGCCCTAGGGCCCATACAAGCCTAGCCATAACCATTCCCTGGCTATTTCTTCCCACACTATTTACTTCCCTGGACCCCTGTCTAGCAGGGCGACTGATGTGATCCCTGGGGTGAATTTCTTTTCTCCCATCCAATCATCAAGAGTAGCTCTGCTTGACATGTATGGGCAGTCTATTCCAGAGTCTGGGGAGTTTCCGGGACAGGAACCTACCCCTCCAGCATGTTTTGTTGATTGTGATCCAAAGATTTAGATCCCTGGAGCATGTGGCTCTGAGGGATTGGGATTTAAGTGTAGCATGTCCAACAGCTCTGGGATTGACATGGCCTTGTATGTTAAGCAGAGATTGCCTCGGAGTAGACTAGATGCGACAGAGCATAGCTGGAGTTTTTTAAGGTGGTCAGCATAGGGCATCTGCTTTAAGCCAGTGATTCTTTTTAGTGAGGTATTTCTGCGGCCTTTCCAGTTGTTGCAGATGTCTTGAGAGGTACATACCAAATGGGGCGTTGTATTCTATAATGGGTCTAATGAGGGATGAGTACAGTGGAACAATGACCTCCTTTTTCTGGATGAAAAGCCCTTAGTGATGAGGTGTGCCACATAGGATTTCCTGGCTGTTGTGGCGGTTATTGAAGATGAGACCACTGTCCACCTGTGTCCCTAAATCATCACACTTTAAGTGTTTAGTGTACTGCCACCTATGTGATAATTCACGGGTACATGTTTTTTCCCAAAGGGGATAACTATACATTTCTTGGCATTGAGCTTGAGTCCATGGCTCTGGCACCAAGCATCTGTTTCTGTAAGGCCCTTTTGTAGAGTATCCACATCATTTGGGGATTCAATAATGGCTCCCAGTTTACAGTCATCTGCAAACTTTGTTAGCCAGAGTCCCTTAGTGTTGGCCTGTACTTCAGAGAAGTAGATGCTAAACAAGAGAGGTCCCAGGGCTGAACTCTGAGGTACTCCACTTGTCTGGAGCTGGATTTGGAGTCAACTGTTTTTACAGTGTGGGTTCTGTCAGTAAGCCAGTTGGCAACCCATCGAGTGACGTAGGGATTAATGCCCAGCTTAGTAAGTTTATCTATGATTCCAGAGTGGGGGATGGTGTCAAAGGTCTTGGTGAGGTCCAGATAGGCAGTGTGGACTGCCTTACCGTTGTCCATGGCTCTGGAGACTGAGTCAAAGAAGTCAATAAGGTTCAGAAGGCCAGATCGGCCCTTCACAAACCCAAACTGGGTGGGGTCCAGTGTTTTAAGGTTGCCAATGTCTTTGTTTATAAGTTCCATGATAACATGTTTCATGGCCTTGCAGATCAGGCTTGTCAGACTGATGGGGTGGTAGTTCCCCAGGATCCAAGGTGGATCCCCACTTGTGGAGTGGGATGGATAACTAGCTGCGCCCACCAGTCAGGGCAAAAGCCTGAGGTGAGGGTATGATTAAACATGATGTGTATTTTTTATCTTTGGAGAGTACGTTTTTTACCTGCCTGGCCATTATTACTGGAATTTGGCAATCTTCCAGTATTGAGATGGGTCTTTATGGGGTGAGAGGGGGTGAAGTTGGCACGGAATTGAACTGCCAGGATATTGGCAATATTCTTGGGATCAGTATATTTAATGCCATTCTGTTGTAGCTCAGAGCAGATCTGAGCATTGCCATTTAGATTCTTGACATAGCTATAGAATGCCTTGTGGTTGTCTTTGGAATCTTTGGCAATTTTATTTTCGTAACTAGCTTTGGAGGATTTTATGAGGCATCTCAGATTCTTACTGAAGCTGGTAAGGGAGGGTTTTGCATCCTATGATTTTCCTCTTTTCTGCAACAGTTTTTTCCTTTTGTTGTAAAGTTCGTTTATGGGAGGGGACCACCAGATTGGCTTCCTTTTTTTTGGAGGAGAGCATCTTGGTTCTGTTTTGGTTGGCACGATTCATGCATGAGTGGATGTGCTCATACAGTGCCTTAGTGTAGGACTCTGCAGTCTAACTTTCAGTTCCCATCTGCATGGGTGTCATGAAGTTTGTCACTTCTGACATGAGTAGCTTGGCCTTGGAGAAGTTTTTTATGGAGGTTTCCTTACTGGGGGGATGTGGATGTTAAGGGTGATTAGCTTATGGTCTGACCTAACCAACAAGGGGGTGACTATAGGTGTGGAGCATCAATTTCCCATGTTGGTAATGACCAGGTTTAGGATACTGGAGCCCCTGATGGGACTATGGATTAGTTGATCCAGGGCATTGGAATTTATGAATTCCAAGAACTGTTGGGCAAATGTGTTGGTGCATGAGTAGTTTTCCCAGTTAATGGCAGGGTAGTTGAAATCACCAAGTATTAGGGTGTTTGGTTGTATATTAATATTTTCCAGTATGTTTAGAAAGGTGTAGTGAGTATCTTGGGGCATTGTGGGGGATCTGTAGCAAGCTATAATATGGATTGCAGTCTTACCTAGTGTTAGTTGCACCTGGAGAATTTCAGATGCATTGTGTTGGGCAGCTAACCTGGTGGTGTGAATGTCCTTGGTGAATATGGACACTTCTGCAGCAGCAGTGCCAAAAAGATTATGGGTGTCGAGGGGAGAATCTAGAAATTTATCCTTGATGTCTTCATATAAAGCCAGCTGGTGCAACCAAGGACATCTCCTCATGACGGAACCAGATGCAACTGCCTTAATTGGGTATCAGCTGCATCACAGCTGAATTTAATGGAATGGTGAGCTATCCAAGAGGCAGAACACAGAGGGCAGAAATCTTACTGTCAAAATCAGGCATTTCTGTTAACACTCTTTTCCCCACAAGCTAGAAGAGAAGAGTTGGGACATATCTAGTCATGTTGGTCTGATACTTGATGGTCCTAAACATTTAAAGGTATGCACTCCCCCATATCTCTCCGTAGCAGGGCTGTCATTGTCAGAAAGCAGAAGTTTGGAAGAGGAAAGCAGTTTGGATGGATTATCTGTGCACATGGACATGATAGCAGGATCAGATGGAGAGTATATTTGTGAGGAAGATGCTAAGGATTTTCACCAGAGTCCAACTCTTCCTCAGAAGAATCAGAATTCCTAAGTCTCTTAAACTGGGGGGGGGGGGTGTTACCAGGGAGCTGCAGCAGGGACAGATGATCCCTGGTGTCAGAGCCATAAGAGCATTAAACCTTTCTTGGGGTAAATCCTTAGCCATGCGTTTGTTTTTTGTTCCTCATTTTTTTAATGGAATATCTGCCTTGACAAATCTAGGAGATTCAGTCCCCTTCCTAGACTCGATGAGGGTACCATGCCCCTCTTCCCTAACTAAGATTTGGGGCATACCCCTAGGTCCTTCAGATGTAATCTACTGTTGCCCCCCTTCTAAATCTGTCTCGGATGTTTGCACAGCCTCAGCGAATGTGCAAGTAGACAGCTGGCCAGCTTCCAGCTGGGTTATGGCGAAGGGAACTAGCGGCAACACTGGCCCCTCCTTGGTCGCTCCTCCAACCTGAAGGAGACATGCTGGGGGTCAGTGCGTGCTTCTCTCCAAGCTTAAGAGGCAGTTAAAGTTTGGGACAGACAGATTCAGTCATAGAGCCGATGATTAGTTTACCAAATAAATAGAAAGGGAAGACTACAGCTGTGAAACGTCTTGGGGATAAATGCCCGACACATATCATACCAAACAAAAAGGGCTATTTTCGTGTCTGTCTTGATGGGGAATCTGCCTGCCACACCTATTTCCTATTCCTGGATGACATGAAAACAAACAGGGAGGGAACTCTAATGGATCATTAATCTTTAGAAAGCTCAGTAGATAAACAAGCTCAAGAAAAATGGTGTATAGACCGAATTCAGAGGTAGAGTTTGCACTGGCAGCTCTAAGGATTAGGCATCCATATGTCCCATATGCACTTCATGCCTTGAACATAAGATGTATGATGCTGGGAAGGGGTAAAAGCTTCAGAGATGTGGTGAAAAGTCCGATATCTACTGTTACAGTAAGATCTTGCACAACTGGTTTGCCCGTGGCAGATGCACATAACCATTTGTGCTGCTCTGGCCACCAACCTTCACTAGCAGCCACTGCAGCAGCTAGGTAATCTGCTCCACCCCCACTTCAGGATGGGTCTGTAATTCCCCTAATCATCCACCTACAACACCTGAGAGGCTCTTTGAACGCAAGTCATGTTCAGAGCTTTTTACCTTTATGCAAGTGATCAAACAACATCAAGCAGTAAGTACATTAATCCTACCTGTTAATTGAACAAGGACACGCTCTCTTTTTTTGAAATGTTACAACATGTATTGTACAGTGAAGTCTCAAACATCTAGTTATGTAGTGGTGCACGGTTTGATTCCCACAGCCTCCATTTCCTAACTCTGAGCAAGTCCCTTAACCTGATGCCTCTCAGGCTGAGTCTGTAAAAGGTCCATGGACATCAGTGCTCTACCCTGGAAAACGAACACAAATAAACAAATATGGAATTAACTCACACTCTGCCATCCCATGTTTCTCAACATTTCTTTTCCTCATCTATGCAGCATTTGCACACTTTAAACATCAAAGGTTGTATGCAGCCGATTTCCTTTAAACAAAATGTAAAGCTGTTTCTTTTCTCACAGTAAATTTTTCTTCCGCTTAACTTTATTGCCACATCTTCAAGGATTCACTTCTGCTCATTTTCCCTACACTATGAAAACTAACCCTTTTCTGATTTTGTTAGCTGTGGAGTTCTCAAATCTTGCTCTTGCAGAGAGGAATGAGGCTAGCTGTATACTGTTTCAATATTAAGGACTATGTTTATGGGTTCGACCCCATTCTCTACAGACTTGGTTCTTTGTACAATGACTTTGACAATGTTTACGGTTTGTTTTAACCAGCACTTCCCATAAATATTTTCCTGGTACTTTTTGTAACCATATAGTATGGCTACTGTCTGCATCTGCGTTCCTTTTTATCATTTTAAAGGAGTCCTGCAGAATCATTACAGTAGTTCCATTCTGGCTGACATCAGTTCGTAATGTTTGACTAGTTCATATCAACATACTTTGTGCATATATCAATTTAACTTTTTAAGTGTTTCAGCTATGCTCAGCATATTCCATATGTTATGATAATCCTTATGTTCTTCTAACCTATTGGTAACGCATGCTCAGAATAAACTGTGAAAGGTAACTGCTTTAATCCAGGAAGTTAAATGAAAGTCTGTTGATGTCTGCAGAAGAAGGCATTTGAACTGTTGCTCTGAACTTCTCCTTGTCTAGTCTCAAGCTTTTAAAAGTTGTTGCACATGATTGAGTAACTTGGATTGTATGCATGCATTCCCCTTAAAATTGTTACGTGGCATTCTCTTCAGTAATTCTGCCAGGTTATGCTGTTCTTTCCTTTCACCCTATGCTTATATGCAGTAAACTTCGTGGTTATTAGCACAGTTTTTTGATTCAGTCATCTGCAGCAACCCTCTCCTATACTTCAGATGTTGCAGAAATGCCAAATGGAGCTCTCGAGTCTTTACCTTCCCACTGATTAAGTCTCCTGCTTGGAACTTCTATCATCCCCTCAGTCTGCATCACACCACTTATTAATCTGAAACAGATTACTGCTCTTTTGATGGCATTATCAAGGTCTTGTTGATCTATGCAGATTTTTATCTAGGCTTTATAATAACACTGCTGCTGACCTGTTTAGACTACATTACATTCTGCACAACTGTCTTCTTGCGGCTTTTCCCGGTTAGGGGTCGCCACAGCGGATCATCTGTCCGCTCATGATTGGCAGTGGAGTTTTATGGTGTCGAGTTGCCAGCCCGGAGCCCAACCTTCCACAGAAGGCACACACACACGCACTCACTCCTAGGGCCAATTTGGAGTGTCCAATCCATCTACAGCATGTCTTTGGGATGTGGGAGGAAACCCACGCAACCACAGGGACGACATGCAGAGTCCGCACAGAAGGCACCCCAGCCAAGGATCGAACCGGAGAACCTCTTGCTGTGAGGTGGCAATGCTAACCGCTGCACCACCATGGGCTGCCCTATTCTGCACAACTGTCCAAGTTTAACAATATACTTTAGTTATTGTTTCTTCTCCACTTCCCATTAATTTTATGGCCTTAGCTTTTCTGTTCTTTGCCTTGCAGAATATTTATCCTGTGACTATTCTCTAAACAAACTATTCCCAGATGATTTCTGTGATTTTAATGCTTAGTTTTTTGGCTGAAATTTAATTTTATGTACTTTCAAAACTTTTTCCCCAGCTTGATTCCTCACAGGATATTTGTTGTTATGCAGTCACTCCTTGTAGTCTTTAATGATGTACGTATTGTACTTATGCTTGGCAGGGCTTTTCACATTTTGCAATTTTTCCATCTTGCATATCGTTTGGTTTGTGAACTGTCGACTGTAACAATTTTAATAAAATAAGCTTTATTCAGCACTGCTTGTCTTTCTCAAACCACCTTAATCTGATCATTTGATACTACACATTAAATTTGTCTCAAGCTAATGGATTGTGTAACTTGCCAAATTAAGCCTAGTGTGGGGTTTGGAGAATAGGACATGAATGGCTAAGATGTCTAAGATTGTATATTGGTGCATCTTTGGATAGTCTGCAAACTAGTCAGGAAAGGTGCCACTCTTGATAAGTTTACATATTTGCAGTACAAGTATTGAGAAATAAACATTTTTATTGGCTGATTGGTAGGTTTAGTGCATGCACTCCCCATGTGTTTTTTTTCTTTTTACTCCCTGTATTTATTACCTGTTTTAGTGGGTGTTTAGTTCTTCTCATTTTGCATATATCTGGATGCATGTAATAGAATCATACGGACAAAGTGCACCTGACTCGTGAGTATAAACTCGCTGAGTTCACCTAATAAGTGACATTTCATTTCTAAACACTGTAAGCAAGTGCTTTTGTTGGTGTTTATTTTAGAATGCACAATAAATACAAGATACCGGACCATCTGGTTGACATTCTCAATATACACATGCTATAAGCTTTTCACATGTATTACAGATGGACAGTACTACTAAAGATCTGTGTCCTTGAGTTATTAACATCTGCAATGCTGTGATCTTTCACCAATTGGCTGTAGAGCCAACAAGGACAGTTACTCCATAGTCATAAAGATTTGCTACTTAGTTCCCTAACTCTCTTGGCTCCGGCATTATAAAGGAGTACCTTATTTCTCAGATACATGGCTAATCATACAATTGTCATTCACCAAAATAACCCCCTGAAAATAGCCTGTAGAGCATATTGTTGACACTGGGTGTGTGTGTTTACAGAGGGAAGCTACCTACCTGCATACCTCTGCATCATAAATGTCTAAATATGCTTACCCCTTAAGATGTGCAATGCAGGGCAAAGGGCAAATTACCCACACAGTTCCACAGCCTTGTTTACATCGGTGTATGTTTTTTGCAAAAACTCCAAAGTTGGTAACTCCTATTTGGATAAAACACAACACCAAGACCTTTGCTTTCCTTCGTTTATTACAATGCCAACAATCTCCCAAGAACCACAATCACATTCCCCCTCTTTGCTGCAACCCAGTGTGATTATACTCACTGCTCTAGAGAATCCAGTAACTTTTCTGATTTCTATTTTTGGCTTTTCTATAGAAGGGGCGTAGCAACAGGAGTCTCCTCCTCTTTTTGTCTTTGCACTGTCTGAACAGTTTTCTCCATTGGTATTGATTTTTCTTTCTAGCTGTCTTCTAAAAGCAGTTGTGGTGATGTTTTACTATGTTTGTGTAATAGAAGGTGCCTTGTATATTAGCTAGTACTTTTGTCACTCGTGAGAGGTGCCCGCAGACACAATTGCACTGTTTTCCCAGAAATGCTGCACATTTCTAAACTCCGAGGGACTTCTACCATTTGCTTCTGAATTTGTGTCTAGTGTGTGTGTGTGTGTGTGTGTGTGTGTGTGTGTGTGTGTGTGTGTGTGTGTGTGTGTGTGTGTGTGTGTGTGTGTAAAATATATAAATATATTGGGCAGATAGCCTAGTATGAACCTATATTCAAACTAAAGGGGTGGCGAAAGCCACATAACTATGGGCTAGGCTTATAAATGCCCTTGGGCAGATAGCCTAGTATGAACCTATGAACCTATATTCAAACTAAAGGGGTGGCGAAAGCCACATAACTATGGGCTAGGCTTATAAATGCCCTTGGGCAGATAGCCTAGTATGAACCTATGAACCTATAAATAAATATATAAATATATAAATATATAAATATATAAATATATATATATATATATATATATATATATATATATATATATATATATATATATATATATATATATATATGTATATGTATATATATATATATATATATATATATATATATATATATATATATATATATATATATATATATATATATATATATATATATATATATATATATATATATATATATATATATATATATATATATATATATATATATATATATATATAATATAGTTTACCATCATAATTTCGACAATGGTTTGTGTGAGTAATCACTTACTCGAAAAATATTGTTGAAATTAACGTTGAGCAATCTCAAAAACAAATTAAAAAATGTCAACAATTCTAAGTGTTGACATTGTTTTTGAACTTTCCTCAACATAAGGTGCCATTCAGAACATGTTTAACGGGGGGCAAGCCCCCTGTACCCCCGATGTAGGGGGCTGTGCCCCACACCCCCACTAATTTTGTATATACCAACTCCGTGGATGCACTACAGTGAAGGAATGGGTACATGTCCTGATCCACACTGTAGTGCGATCTCCACGCAGAATGCCGAACACACAAAAGTGCAAATGCACACTGGCATTCACTGTTTGTTTCTGACATCTTTTGGTTAGCCAATACGAACCGTTGAAAACATCCTTTCACACATCTGCAGTTGCAGGTCGACAATATCATGGTAATCCATGTATGGATCTACTTCTAATGATCTATTCTTGCAACTGATTTTCAAATAACTGACGAAAATAACAAAACTTCAAATACCCAAACCGTGACGATTTACTAGGGTAAGTAAACACTTCGCTGATTTCGCTGTCCTACTTTGGGCACAATAGAAGAGTCTTTGTAGGTTCTGTTCAAGGAGCTTTATTTTGTGCAAACGCATCACGATAAAAGTTTACTGTCTAAGTAACATGTTTACAATCTAGCTGCTGCAGTCATACATGTTCACTCCCTGGCTGCACTCCCAAAATGGTCCTAGGAATGGCATGTTCCTGGGATTTATATGTACAGTCTTTGACATGCTTCTTAACGACACTGCATACGACACGTACACACTAATCTACATCCTCCCTCTTGAGGAAATGAAACCTACAACGTTCTAAATCTATTCTTTATCCTGCATTTAAACATATATATATATATATATATATATATATATATATATATATATATATATATATATATATATATATATATATATATATATATATATATATATATGCTTGGCAACTGGAGCTGTGTCTACAAAATGTCCGATCTTGGAATTATTTGGAACATCTTCAGGAATGGACTCTGAGGTTGGAACACACTCTGGGATGGAAACGTTTGGTTCACTCTGAGATCTAGTCTGTATCATAGGAACAATGTTGTGATGATGATTCTGGTACAGGAAGAAGATGCCTGTAGTTTCTCCTATTCTCCACACCCTCAGATTCTACAAGGTAAGATCCATATACTCAGCACATATACCTGTAACCTGACCAATCTGGTTGAAACCTTTCGCCGACAATCTTTCCTTCCCTTAGTGGATGAAGAAATCTACTCGACTTATCACTGGACTTCTGGATAGAATGCTTCTTGAATAGCTGAGCCTTGATGGTCTTATTGTTCTTGGCTTTAGGCCTCAATAAACTGGAACTAATAGGTAGTGTAGTTCTGGTTTGCCTGGAAAGAAGTCGTTGAGCAGGTGAGCCAAGAGCATATCATTGATGGAGCCTTCCTATGTCCTGACAGAGTGCTCTTCAAACTATCTGGAGATGTACAGAGCGGAGTATATTTTTCTGGCACTTGTATACTGTTAATTGTTGACTTCAGAGTTGTGCAGTTATTTTTGCTTCACTGTATAGTTTTTCCGATCTCTGCTGAAAGTGTTCCCCTACGCACTCTCCCTAGTCCTGTCTTGTTAAATTTGGTTGCTTTTGCAGTTGCCCGCCCCCACTGTAGATTTGATCTGGGACACTCCCCCCAGTCCCATCTCTTTACCTCCTTCTACCTAATGGACTCCTTCTGCACTTGTTTCTAGTCATTTTTAATTTAATTGCATTTTTTTAAATTGTTTGCTCTAACATTGCTACATACTCAAGTGTGCTAGCTTGCACTGCATTTGAATTGTTTTAGCTACTTTTCTGTATAAAAAAAATAAAATCTAAGTCTGTTTCCATTCAGATTTGCTGTATCCAGGACTGTATGTAAGCTTGCGAGTCCCCCAAGCTTTCTGTGTTGGAGGGAAGCTTTTTAGCTTATCAGTGGGAGTGGTAAGCACTAGGTAACTTATCTACCCCATAAGGAGTGGTTCTGGCCCAGAAATTGTAGTTATTGGCTGTTTGGGCAGTTTTTCCATCTCTCTCAACTTTCTGATTTAAAAGTCCGCATTTGCACTTGTTTCCCCCCATTTCCTGTAACTAGTTTAGTCCAGATACAGATTCTTAGTTTTAGCACTTGAATTTGCTTATTCGTGATCAGCACTTGTTCAGAACTTGTAAGCACTAAATAACCTACTAGTTACTACAGCACTCAACCTTCCTCATTACCTAGACGAAAACAGTTTTGGTGCTTACTTTCTTCATTTGCTTAGAGAAAAACAGCTGTTGTACTCACTTTACTCATCTAGAGGAAAATAGTTTTTTTATTCAGGCATGTCCAAGGGTCAGCTCCCAGTGTCTATCTGATGAATCTGGGCCTCTTGGGGCAATGTAGAAATTGCCTCATGTACACAGACAACCCTCTCCTCCTACCACCCATCACTACAACCTGAGAGAGATGCACTTATCAATCCAAACTTGAGGTAAAGCTCTCTCCAACCAAGACTGAACTTGACAGTCAAGAGGAGAAGGTAAACATTTGCACCACACCACACTCCTCATATAGTCTCACACACCACCAAAATCCACACATAGAAACACAAAAACATTCATGGAGGCTCTCAATCATAATCTGCTCAAGCAACAGAGACCTCCAAAGCAAAAATGCAAGCAACCTCCACCCCCCCCCCCAACACAACCCAAATGACACACATCCCACAGACTCAGTGTGCCACTCAACCACAGCCAATAAGGCAAAACAACGTACCCAACACACTAGTCGTGGGTTACTCTGTAGTCAGGCACACTGATGTCCCACTCACCAGGCTAAACAAGAAGGTTACTGTCAGCTGCCTGTCAGGTGTCAGGATCTGCCACATAACCCATGCACTCAGGTCACTCCACAACAAGTACAAATATGACTCTGTCATTGTCCATGTTGGTGTGAACGACCTGAGACATACCTCCCTGGACTACATGAAAAGAGACATGGAAGAGCTCTCAGATGTTGTAGCCCAGGCAGGTATGACCCTAGCCCTGAATAGCATTCTGACATCACCCAGAATACCGCAGTACAAGGACAAAATGATTGACTTCAACAATTGGCTAAGCTTCTTGTGTCATTCTAAAGGGATCCAGTATCTGTCTGCCTGGGATGACATGGTTGACGGACCACAATGCTTTGCCAGATATGGCCTGCACCTGTCACCCCTGGGATTATGGATATACTGGCTAAGGTTCTTGACGCCCCTATAGTGCCTTTTTTAGACTAGGTTCAAATGATGAATTTACCACCGTAACAGGAACAGGCAAGCAAAAACTGAGGGTGATGCTACCCAATGCCTAAATCTCAAAATGCACTCACTCGAGGCACTCCTTAAAATGGAGATCAATATCTGTGCAGTGACTGAACCTGGTGCAAGGCTCCACAGAGCACCCCTGCACTACTAGGTTATAACTCATACCATACTTTTTGGCCACGTAACCTGGACTGGAACACCAAAGGTGGAGGTGTGCCCATATTCATTAAGGGTATCCACACTTCCAGGCTAGTTGCTCAGCATAATGCAGCCGAGGTTATCCAAGTGCAACTAACTCTGGGCAAAACTGCAATCCAAATTGTAGCTTGCTACAGATCCCTCACCATTCCCCAGGATTCCCACTCCTCTCTTCTTGATGTATTGGAAAATATTAAGGTTCAACCAAACACCTTTAATGGGTGATTTCAACTACCCCACCATTAACTGGGAAAACTGCTCATGTACCAACTCCTTTGCTCAACGCTTTCTGGAATTCATAAACTCCAATGCCCTTGATCAACTTATCCACACCCCCACCAGGGGTAACAATATCCTAGATCTAGTCATTACCAACACGAGTGACCGGTGTTCCACACCTGAAGTCAATGCCTCATTGGTCTGATTCGACCATAAGCTAATTACCCTAGATATCCACATCCTGTCCCCACACCCCATTAAGGAAACCACGGTAAACAATTTCTCCAAAGCCAACTTCATGCTTCTTAAGACAGAAGTGGTGAACTTCATAACACCCATGCAGATGGAAAGTACAGTTACGACTACTGAATCCTACACAATTGCACTTTATAAGCACTTACGAGTGCATGGATCGTGTTATCCCAAACAGAACCAAGATGCTATCCTCCAAAAAAAAAAAAAAAGGAAGCCAATTTGGTGGTCCCCTGCCATAAACAAACTGTACAACAGAAGGAAGAAACGGTTGTAAAAGAGAGTAAAATCCCATGAGTGGAGGAGCTCCCTGAGCAGCCTCAGTAAGAAGCTGTGATCCCTGTTAAAATCCTCCAAAGCTAGTTACAAAAAACAAAATCGCCACTGATTCTAAAGACAACCACAAAGCATTCTATAGCTATGTCTGGAATCTCAATGGCAACATTCTGCTCTGTTCTGAGTTACAGCACAATGGCACTAAATATACAGACCCAACTGATATTGCCAACATCCTGGCAGATAGGTTCAGTGCTAACTTTACCCCCCTCACACCCTAGGTTCAGTGCTAACTTTACCCCCCTCACACCCCCTAAAGAGCCCATCTCTATACCAGAAGAATGCTAAGTTCCTGTAATCACGGCTGCACAGGTAAAAAAGCACTCTCTCCAAAGCCAAGAACACAGCATCCATGGGACCAGACAACATCCCAGGCTCTGCGTTCTACATGAACTACAGAACAAAATGGCACCCCACCTAAGTATCATGTTCAATTATAGCCTCACTTCAGGCTTTGTGCCCGCTGAATGGTGCACAGCAACAGTTATCCCACTCCACAAGGGGGGAGCCACCACAGACCCCGGGAACTACCGCCCCATTAGCCTGATGAGCCTGGTCTGCAAGGCCATGGAATGTATCATCATGGAACTTATCTCCAAACTCTGGACCCCACCTAGTTCGGGTTTGTAAAAGGTAGATTATGTCTCCTAAACCTGATAGACTTCTTTGAAGCAGTCACCAAAGCTGTAGACGAGGGTAAGGTGGTTCACACAGCCTATCTAGATCTTGCCAAGGCTTTCAACACCATCCCCCCACTCTGGAATTATAGATACTCACTAAACTAGGTATAAATCCCTATGTCACAAGATTGGTTCCCAAATGGCTCACTGACCATACCCACACTGTGAAAGTAGCAGACTCCAAATCTGACTTCAGACCAGTGACAAGTGGAGTACCACAGGGTTCAGTCCTGGGTCCCCTCCTGTTTGGTATCTACTTCTCTGAAGTACAGGCTAACACAGAAGGTCTTTGGCTAACTAAGTTCGCAGATGACTGCAAGCTAGGAGCCATACCTGAAACTCCTAATGATGTGGACATCCTACAAAAGGGCCTCGCTGAGACAGATGCCTGGTGTCAAAGCCATGGCCTCAAGCTCAATGCCAAAATGTGCATAGTCATCCCCTTTAATAAACTACAACATAGGCGGTAGTATACTTTACCTCGAAAGTGTGATGAGACCTTGGGACACAGGTGGACAGTAGTCTCTCCTTTGATAATCACATCGCCACAGTAGTCAGGAAATCCTTCTACGTGGCACACCTCGTCACAAAAGGTTTCTCATCCAGAAAAAGAGAGGTCATTGTTCCCCTCTACTCATCACTCATTAGACCCATTATAGAGTACAACGCCCCTTTTAGTATGCACCTCACAAGACATCTACAACAACTGGAAAGACCGCAGAAATACCTCAGAGGATTACTGGCCTCAAACAGATGCCCAACTCAGACTGTCTCAAAAAACTCCAGCTTTACTCTGTCGCATATCGCCTACTCTGAGGTGATCTCTGCCTAACATACAAAGCTATGTCAAACCCAGAGCTGTTGGACATGCTCCACTTAAGTCCCATTCCCTCCAAGCGACAGGTTCTAGGGACCTAAACCTTGTCACCACAATAAACGGAACATGCCGGAGGGATAGATTCCTCTCTGAGACTTCCCATACTCTGGAGCAAACTACCTATCTATATCAAACAAAGCTAGTCATTAGCACTCTTCAAGAAAAATCTTGATTGGATGGGAAATGGGAAATTCACCCCGGGGAATCACTTCTGTGGCTCTGCTCGACAGTGGCACACGAAAATAATTTTCTTGGGTGGCAAAATCCAGGGTACCTTTTTGGTTTGGCTTGTATATTCCCTAGAGCAGATAGCCTAGTACCTACCTATGAACCTATAATATAATCACTGGGTATGTTTCTGAAATTAAGCAAATTCAAGAACACATCAGTGTTGTCACTTTGACCTTTCAAGTAACTGCTTTGCACTCTGTACTGCATGTTCATCAGACCATTTGACTGGATATTCAGGACTGCGAGTAACATGTACAAAGTCCCATTCTTTTGCAAATTTCTGAAACAACTGGCTAGTAAATTGAGTACCATTGTTAGAAATAACATTGTGCAGATTACCATGGACTGAGAAATGACTTTTCAACTTGCTAATCACAGCAGTGGATGTTTAGTTAGGTAGTATATCCATCTCAAACCAATTAGAATAAGAGTCTACCAGTACTAAGAAGTGTTGATTGTTCCACTCGAAGATATCAGTGGCTACTGTTGACCAAGGTAGTTCAGGAACTGGACTTAGCTGAAGTGGTTTTCTTGCAAATGCAGTCTAGTACTATTGCATACTGAACAAGAAGAAAGTTTTATCAATGTTTTGCAGTAATGAAGGCCAAAATAATAATTCTATTGCCCGCCTCTTAGTGGATGCGGAATCTGAGTGACCACAGTGCAAAATCTGAATATATTCATGTTGTAAGGAAGCATGAACAATTATTTTAGGACTTTTGAAAATAATGCCATCTTCCATCAACATTTCATCTCCAAGAAAAACAGGTTTGCACTTCAGGTGGTACAATAGATTGACTACCATCCAACATTAATGCAGCAATTAAGCGTTTGCAAAATTGGATCAGTCTTTGTGTGATCTCATAACTCAGTCTAGTGGTAGAAAAATTACACACTGCCATCACATCAAAGTCAAAATTCTCTGCCAAGCTGTTACTTATCCAGATTGCTCAGAAATACAGTGCATCAGCCAGAAAGAGCAGTTTGCCTTTCGTATAGATCATTTTGAACTTGTACTTCTGCAGTTTGAGCATCATTCTTTATAATCTTGCTGGAGCTGAATGCATAGGCTTCTTTAGAATAGTAACTAGAGGTTGGTGGTCAGTTTCAATCTGAATAGCTCAAACATAAATCATGAAACATGGAACACGCAAATACTATTCCCAAAAGTTCCTTCTCAATTTGAGCATACTACACCTCGGTTTGGGTAAGTAAGTGTTATAGATGCATAGTTTACTGGGCTGCCCTCTAAGTATAACTGCACCTAGACCATAATTTTGAAGCATCACAGGAAAGAGTGACTGGTTTGTTCACATCATAGTATTTTAATGTAGGTGGGGTGGCAGTTTTCTGCTTAAGGTCTTCAAAAGCCTTCAGTGCTTTTCTAACCATGACCATTCAACATTTTTGCACATTAGCTCTATCAAAGGTTATGTCGACTCACATCTGGTATAAACTTCCATAAATAGTTGACCATGCCTAGGAAACACTGTAGAGCTTGAACACTGTCTGATGCTGACATCTCAAGAATAGCTGCTTGTTTGGTCAGGTCTGGTCTCAAGCCAGTAATGGTAAATAAATGACCTACATATGTAACTTCTGGAAGTCTGAATTTGCACTTCCGAGGACTGAGCTTCAAGTTTACTTCACATGTTCTGCCTAGGACTTTGTCGTGCTCTGCTTCACCATTACCTCCAACCAATAAATTATTTACTATTATGGCACAAGGATAACCCAAAAAATTTGCTCCATTGCACATTAAGACTTATTTATTCCAAATGGTATCCTTGGAAATCTGTATCTGCTAAACGGAGTATGAAAAGTGGTTAGTAATGAGGATTTGTGATCGTGTCACTTGCCAAAATGAACTCTCTGCATCCAAGACACGAAAAACAGTGGCATTCTGTATTAGGGCTACAACCTCTTTGACTGTACACATTGGATGATGCGATCTCTTCAATGCTTTGTTCAAATCTGTAGGATCAATACATATTCTGATTTAATCTGAGCCTTTTTTGTGAGCTGCTACCATAGACTATACCCATTCAGTTGGTTCTGTAACTGAACAAATCACACCTCACTGCACCATTTTATCCTACTAAGCTTTAACTTTATCCTGCATAGCTATCAGAACTCTTCTTGCACTGGAGTGTAACCTTTGGGTCTAACCTCATGGAATACACAACTGGAACTTTGCCCAACTTGTCATCGAAAAACATCAACTTACTCTGAGAAAATGGCTTCTGAAAAAGTAGAACTAGGAGATGCACTTACGTGATGAACCTCTTTAGCAAAAGAAAACTTCATTCTCAAACTATCTTTGAGACCCAACAAAGGCTGTACTGGTCTTCAGATTACATAGAATAACAAGTTGTAACAGTTCTTGGCCAAATAACATGAAAGCACTCCTGAGTCTTTGGTTTGAATTTTTTCACCTCCACAAGCAACAAGTGTCGCACTATTGGCCACATTGAGTTGTTTATTCATTCTTACTTTAGCAAATATGTCTGCTGATATAACATTGCACTTTAAACCAGTGTCTACTTTAAGCTCTGTGGATTTACTATTGATCCAGACTGTACAAAACACTTTGCTCCTTGCCAGTAAATTCACTGCATCAGTTCTCGCCAACTACTGATGCACCATCCACATAGAAAGCTGACTGCTGTGTCTCTACTTGCTCAACCTGCTTTTTTGTGTGACCTTTCTTTACAACTGCATGAGATTTACTTGATTTGCAAACTTTTTGGAAATGGTTCCATTTTTTACACTTTTGACATTGCTGACTGCTAAGCGTTTCTCTCTTGTAGACTCATGACTTCCACCACAATTGCGACAGTTAACAGTAAAGCTGGACTTGGATTTTGCTGATTCACACTTGTACTGCACTGAGGAATACTCTCGTGTAAAAGAAATGCCTCTCTAATGTAATTTGTCTGGGGGTTGCACATTTCTCTGAACTTGTACTTAAAACGCTCTGGGTCTTTGATTCAGCCTGTACAACAATACAATGATTTTTACCTTCTTCATATACTGCTGTTGCATACACAAATGAATGCTCTTTCTATGGCCTCTGACCCAGCTAGGTTTAGCAAAATAAATGCCCTGGTGCATGCATCTTTATCTGAATAAGCTGCTTGTATAAAAATACTATACTCTTGCTCAAATCTTCTCCAATTCTCTGCAATATTCTGGTCAAATACAAGAGGTACGGGCTTTCGAAATCAGTCTGCCATATTAACACATACAACTGAAGGGTTTTGCAGATAAGCACGAACACCTACACATATGCCAGAAATTTATGACAGTATTTATTACTTTTCCCAATAGCACAGCAAGCCTCTGTATAACTGAACTTTGCAAAGTAAGTTTCTTTTGGGCACTGTAATGGTCTTGAAATTATTGTACTGCAAAGGTAATTTATCATTTTAAGAAACATTTCAAATAACTGCACAATGTGAATGAACTGGGCAAGAGAAGCTCAGAGTCAATAACATTTCGAAGTAATTGCACTTGGCGAATAAACTGTACACAAAGCACTGAAACTTCCCCAAAATGGTGATACCTTTCTAGGCAGTTCTTTGCACTGCAAGAAACTCTCTGTAATGGTGGCATTTTGTGAATAGACACACCCAGCACAAGAAACCTCTTGAAATGGCTATACTTTGCATTTCATGAAACAGTTGCACTTTGCGCACAAACTCTTCGAAATACATATACAGTAGTAAGCAAGCACTGTAAGCACTTTTGCACACTCTGAGATGCTTTGAATGACTTAAATTATGCCCTTTATACAATGCGAAGTCGTAGTTATGGCAAAACAAAGCACTTTGCCAAAACATGCAGTCGCCTTGCTTTACACTTAATGTGCCCTTTTTGCCCTTATATTAGTTTTGCTCGTTTAATCTCTTTTCATGCCAGTTGTACTTTTCTTGTGCTTGTTTTACTCTAACATGCCTGTTTTGCTTTAAAAGTACTCTTTGCTTTTCTGTTAATTGTTTCATCAAAGGTATTTGAAGAAACAATTATTTCCCATAGTTAATAAACCTTGTATGCCTCCCGCTTGTTTAATAATGCAGTTTGCGCCCTTGTAATGCCCCTATTTTGTCCTGGAAAGTATTTTGTGCGGAGTCTCGTTACCTTTGATTCTTTTCAGGCTCTCTTGTGCTCGTTTCTCTTGGTTCACCTTCACTGTCATCTCTGCACCTCATGGCTCCGAATATTATTCTGTGATCTCTGTTCTGACACCATGTTACTATTCTACTTTGGACACAATAGAAGAGTCTTCGTGGATTCTGTTCAAGCAGTTTTATTTTATACAAATACATCATCATAGAAGTTTACTGACTTTAACTTGAGTACCTTGTATACAAACTAACTGCTGCAATCATACATGCTCACTCCCTGGCTGCACTCTCAAAATGGCACTAGGAATGGCATGTTCCAGGCATTTATACCTGCGCGCTCAGTCTTTTCCATGCTTCTTAAAACCCAGAACACAACACGTACACTCTGATCTACAGCTGATATGCCCTATTCTGCACTGTGGTGCGATCCTGCAGTTGGTATATTTAGTGTGTGGGGTAGTGGGGGGCATAGCCCCCCACCTAGGTGGCCTTTACTTACCTCTACTTGAGTGTCATTAACAGTCAGCCATGTATTTGCTTGCCCTGGGAAAGATTTCTGAAGTTTCATTTTTGTCTCTGTTTGAAAGTTTTGTGAGAATCTTTCATTAGAAGTCAACCCATATATACATATTTATAAATATAGATGGATATAGTAGAACATGATATTCATTTTTTTTTTCCTCCTCCTACTTTGAGTAAGCTTTAATTCCAGCGGTTTCCTGCAGAAAAGGCCTCTATATATTTATTGCTGCTGGTGGTTTCCAGTCACTAGGGCAACTGAATGTCGGTTGCCTTTACACCACCATTGTATTGCTGAAAGTCTGTGTCAGTCTTGCCCAGGTAAAAGGAGCAATATTCAAGGGTGAAAATATAAGTGACCTGGTGAAAAAGAATACATTCTAGCACTGGGATGCACTTTACTTGAAACCAACCTCGACTGTTGAACAGTTATAGGCGGCTCCAAAATGTCATTGCCTAAGCACCATAACTCAGTCTGTAGCTAACGGTATCCTTTCCAACAGGTCATCTGCTTTTATGCAGTCTTATTGAAATTAAAAAAAAAAAAGTTTGACCAGTTCTAACTCATTTAAACCTTAAAACATTTATTAACAGATTCTTGGCTTGGGGAGGAGGGGATGGAGTTAACATGGATTTGACTAGATCAGGTGAGCCCAGCTTTCAGACTCTGGGTCACTTAGCCTCCTTCCTCTCATTTGGTGACCTTTTCAGCTGACCACAGTAGGAGGGGAATGATGCTGGATATTGTACTTGCACAAGATGAGTTTTGTCGCACATAATGTAATTTGACTCCTCAAATGCAGGTTTTCTTCATAATCAATTTTCAGCCCTAAAATGGTGTCCCGAGTAAATATTCACCTGTTACTACAAAGATGCATCTTGTAAGTTTTTTGGAGTGAAGTCTGGTAATGCTGATTGCATGAAACTCACTGCAACTTTGATGTTAAAATGGGTCTGTGATTCAGTAATCACCAGAGCCTTTAATTACCTGATGTCTCATTTAAAAGAAAGTTTATTTTTAACAGTGATTAGTGGGGTAGAGCAATGTACAATGCCAACACTGAGGACCCCAGTCCTCAGAACAACACAAGTTGATCCTCTAGTACTCTGAACATGCCTCAGTTCTGATCTGAGCAAATCACTTAAGGAGGCAGTGCTTTAAAGTTGCCCCTGAAAAAAGGCATTTGATCCTAGTGGGTTTATCTGGTTTATGAATCAAACTTAGACATTCCACATCCTACTGCAGTCCAAGAATGAAGTGCAGTCAGGGAATGGTCCTCTATTGCACAGCCATTGATTTACAGAGATGTAGTTTGGACTATGAAGTGTCTGAAAGTCTTATATGCATTAAATTACAAGCAGTTTTCAAATGAGCCTTGCAGCAAGAAGAGAAATGCGTTTTGCCAGGCAACACTGTTGACATTTGTATTTCTTTATATTTGCAGTAATTTGAAGCAACGGCATCTTTTTGTATTGGAGTGTTTCTTTGGTCCCAGGTTGGACCCTTTGACAGAGAACTGCAAGGTTCCAGATGCATTCATTCATTTCCCATTGGACCTCTGTTTTGAGCTGGTAAGTTTGAAGCAATACTTGAGTGGGTAGCAGAGCTATTGTTTCTAGAAGGCATCTGCTGAGGAATGGAGCTAAACTTGTCCGTTTTAAAATATTACTGGAACGGCATGTTTTCAATAAACTATCAACAAACTGCTAAATGGATCTATGCCCACCAGACCTGCAGTAGATGAGTAAACTTCCCCCTTCGGGAATCCTGAGCCCTCACTTAATCCTGTTTAAGTATCTGTCACATCATTTAAACTGTCCCATTTTATTTAGTCACACACACCTTCCTGTCCTGCCATTCTAAAGTCATTGATTCGGTTTCCTCTTTCTAGTATTGTGACCTCCCTTTGCTTGTACTGTTTACAGAACTGCAGTCTTACAGGTGCCTCACTTTGGAGGTGCAGTATACTTTCAGCTTTTGATCTCTGGATTTCACTGCAGTTGCATATACTCCATATGCTTTGTTTTGCTTCTGCCTTCCTGTTTGTTCACTACTCTCTTGACGCTGGTAAACTTCTCCTGCTCTGCATTTTCAGTTTTTGTTGTGTGTAGTCTTCCTTTGATGTTGCTCCCACATTACAGCTCCAAGCACTTTGAAGTGAAGCTGATGCCTCCTTTTTCATGTTTAAGTCATTTGATCTCATTTCCCTTTTTGATAGTACTCCCTCCGACCTTGGTTAGCTCAACAGTGAAGTGTCTGGGTCTCCCTGACCCCTGTATGTGCTGATAAATGACAACATTAGAGCTGAACCCAGAACTTTATCCTCGTGCACAGACCTCTTGTGACTGTTCTCCCAGAGCTCCATCAAAAAAGAAATTTCCCTTTCCTGTTCCCCCACCCATCAGTTGAATTCCTATGCCCCTCTCCTTTCTATGGAATATGATGTGGAAGTAAACTAAAGGCTTGGATGTACAGGCGATTTTCTCCAGTTTTCTGATTATCTGACAGAACTGGCTCTTATTCTCCTGACAGGATCTCCCTGCTTGGAATCTGTACTGCAATTCCTTGATTGGCTGGTTCTATGTTATGAACCATATGCCTTCCTTTGAAGCAAACTTTATTTTTTTTACATTTACTGAACTCTGGCTTTTTGAGCAGGTCCTTGTTGTGCCTATGCAGATTGCCACGGCCACTTGTTTCCTCCAGCCTCCCACAACTTTCCCTAAAGGAGCTATTAAATATTTGCCAGTTTAACTAATGTCCCTCTCCCTTAAGTGGGATCTTGTGTGGTCATGTTTATCCTCCTTCTGATCCTGCTAGTATTTGTCATTTCTGTTCTCTTCACATTCCTTTCCTCGCTGCCTCCCAAGGCTCTCCCATTCCACAAGCTTTTGTGAAATGTGTACATAATCTCTGCCTGTTCCTTAACCTTCTCTCTTGTCTTTTCTTTTCCATCCTTAGTTCACCAGTGTCCCCCCACCCTCTTCCTTTATTTCACTCTGATAATTGGGTAAGTGGACTGGTCCCCAGGCCCCTTTCAGCCATGTCTGCAGACCGAGAGAATGTTACAGTAAATGATGGCATAAGTAATGAGACTTGTGCGGTTTGCAACTCGTGAGTTAAATATAAATTTAATGATTACAACAGACAGTAGCAGTAAAGTAGTATTCACAAACAAAAGACTGAGAATTGGCACTTTCAAAGCAGAGACAGTAGTTGTATACAAAGTACTTTTTTTTTTTTTTTTTAACGTGGAGAGTTTTACAGTAAGTGGGGTAGAACACTTGGAATTTACAAAATCAAATATATCTTTAAAGTAGTGCAACCAAGAGTATGATGCTGTCATTTTGATGAGAACTCTGGTGGCAGACAGACACGTACAGCTTCTAATCTGTTGTCCCAGAAGCAAATTTATGTACCTTAATTTGTAGTGTATTCTTGTGTCAAACGTAGATTTGACCATCAGCTGGTAGGTGATTCCAAATGGAAGAACAAAGATTAAACCAGGCTTTTATACCCGTTGTCACTTTAAGCCATGACGTGATAAGTGAGGGTAAGTCTCCTAGACTGTCCATGTGTGTGCAGCTTGGTGCTCTGATTTGGAGTTTAGAACATAAGGATAGTCAATGGTCTTGTCTGAATATTTTGAATAGCAGTATGCTAAATAGGAGCTGAGCTCCAAGGTTGACAGGCAACCAGTTGAAGCATGATAGTAGGCTGCTGGGTGTGTAAGAGAGTCTGTAAAGGGCTGCCGGGTGTGTAAGGGAGTCTGTAAAGGGCTGCCGGGTGTGTAAGGGAGTCTGTAAAGGGCTGCCGGGTGTGTAAGGGAGTCTGTAAAGGGCTGCCGGGTGTGTAAGGGAGTCTGTAAAGGGCTGCCGGGTGTGTAAGGGAGTCTGTAAAGGAAACCTGCAAATTTTCAACTGTTTTTGTAGTTTGACTGTTCAAAGTTGCATGGAAGACTATAATGGGAAGCTTATATATGTGTGTTGGCAAGAGCTACAAGAGACAGTATGTCGGTAAATCTAAGCAGCTAGTTTTGCTGAGTTACAATTAAGGGAGAGACCAGAGTTGATCCAAGACACTTTTGTTCTGATGCATTTGGTCTGGCATTGCTAGCATTATCTTGTCTGACTAGTGTGTTGGGGGTGGGTAGTCTTTCACTTGATGCAGACACCTTAATCGTATATCCATGAAGAAGGTGCTATTTATCTTCCTGCCGGCTGTTTATCTTTTATCTCCTTTTCCCTCTTCAGAAAACATTGCTGCCTTTTTTCTGGCCTCCGATATCCTTGATCTGTCCTTCATCTGTCCTTGATCTCTCTTGTTCCTCCTGCATTGGGTTTTTCTTTATCCTTTGATTCTTAATCCCTTGTAAAACTAGACTGATTTCCTTTTTATGCCATGACAACAGTCAACTCCCCCCCCCGCCCCATTATTCCCTCGTTCTGCTCACCCTACACCAGGTATTACTGGGCTCTCATTTGTCTGACATCTTTTTATTTTTGTTTCCTTAGTCCCACACATTTTACTGTCGTCTGCATCTTTCTTCCCTTTACTGTTCGCTCTTTCATTTCTTTCCTTCCAATGCTGCTTCTGCTCATTGCAGTCCCTCTGTGACAGCCACCCTAGTGTCCTAATGCCCTTCTGTGTCTCTCGATTACTTCTTCCTGAAAAGTATTTCCTTGAATAATGTTTAATTGTTCTAATGGAAGTTATGGGATTTTGCTTTTAACAGTTAAGTTCCCATGGGACTGTGAGGAATCCTATTCCTACTGAATAGTTTCATTTTCCCCCACTCTCTTCCCATTTCATGACCAAGTACTATTCAATTCATTTCCCTTCTTACCGTACTGCTGAGGCGTGGCGTGTACTGCTGAGGTGTGGTGTGTACTGCTGAGGCGTGGCGTGCAGAAGCATAAGGAGTGCAGCACGAATGACAGAAATGTGACTAGTGACATAACCCAGGAGAAGGGTAAATGTGTTAATTGGCCTTCACATGGGGATATTGAGCGCCCCACTTCAACTGCATTACTGTTAGCCCTGCCAAGATGAGGCCCACATGTCTAGTCTGTTGACCTCCCAAGTTCTTGTTTCTTCCCGTCTTACCACATACTGCTCCTAGTAACTTTCAGTTACTGCCTCTTCCCAGGCCAGGTTTCTCTCTCTGCCTGGTCTTGTGTGTCCCTTAAGTGTTTGTCCTTGTACATCTTCATTCTCTGATAATCCGTCATGTGCCCCCTTCTTTTCTATCACAGTCATCCTTGCTGTTGATGTCCCATGCCTTTCTTCCTCTGGCCACCCTTACCTGCCTTTGCTCCCATCTTGAAGCCTCTCCTTAGGCTGTTCCCATTAAGTTCTCCGCGTGTCTTAACTGCCTCTGACTGCTTCCCTGTCCTTGGCCCATTGTCCATTCTTCTTAAATCTCCATATATTTTTCATTTTTGTTAACTCCCCTACCTTCTATTTGCTTTCACTTCCTGTCGTCATGTCCTTTCCTCTTCAGTCCCATTCTGTATGTTACCTGTTTTGGGCAACTGTTGCCCTCTCCGGCTCCCAAATGTTTCCTATTCAGTTCCCTTGTCCTGCAAATCCCACAACTCCAGCTACTGAATATCTCCTGCTGTCAAATCTTTCTCTTTTTTCCAAGTCATACACCTCTCTACATTCTTCCCCCGCCACACCTCTCTACATTCTTCCCCCGCCACACCTCTCTACATTCTTCCCCCGCCACACCTCCCTACATTCTTCCCCCGCCTCACCTGCTTCTTCCCTTACGCTGACTCCCTACTTGTATGCTTCACTTTTACTTTTAAACCTACTCCTGTTTTTTCTAATGAGTTATATTGCTGCCACACATTTTCTCACTTTCCTTATTTGCCCATTTTTGTGTTTTTCTAGATTTCCTGCTTCCTTAATGTGTCTGGCACTGCCCTGTTTTGACCCTAGTCTGTAATAGGCACAATGCCCCAGATATTCACAGCTGGTGACCTGGTAATGAACTGCTCTCCACGTGGGCATTGTAAGTATCTGTCCTGTAGGGAAGGCTACCTGCTTAAGTGGTAGGTATTGCAAGTTTAGAATATTAGCTATTAACTGGTTACCTTCCAGGTTTTATTGAACTGGTTGACAGTGGTAAGCCTGCTGGGATCTCACCGTTGGACTTTGTAACAGTCATTTTGTTTAGCTGCCGCATTCAAGTTATTAATCCTTTATTTCTAAAACTGAAAAACTCAATTTCCCTTAGTCCCATTGAACTGTCTTCTCTGGTTTGCTGCAGCACAGTGAGAACATTCCAGATGGTACTAAAGATAATTATTCAAGGCTCTCCATTTCCAAGGTACTTGCTAAGTGGTTCAGTCTTGGAATGTTCCATTTCTGTGCTGGGGTATGTTTGTAACCTGTGTATACTGCCACTGGGTATAACTGATTTTGTATTCACCTCTGTTTTTTGCATTCTATGGAACAGCTTCTGTAATCATTTGTACTGTGAGGCAAGGTTATGCTCTTGGGCTACTTTTGTTTTATTGCGGCAAAGTACTGCATGAATAAATATAATTGCGCCTTTTTAAAGCAAGTTTATGTGCATTTACTTAAAATCTGTTTCCGTTTTACAGGAACAACGTTCTGAACCCCTTAACGTTCCTGCTGTAGCAACTAGGTAAGGTCTGTCTGTCGGTGTGTCTGTCTGTCGGTGTGTCTGTCTGTCGGTGTGTCTGTCTGTCGGTGTGTCTGTCTGTCGGTGTGTCTGTCTGTCGGTGTGTCTGTCTGTCGGTGTGTCTGTCTGTCGGTGTGTCTGTGGACTTGTATATAGTAAAATGGGTGAAGAAATCTAGTACTAACTATTTGTGAAGCAAATCATTCTTGGTGCTGCTGTATAAGGAAGCTGTTGGCACAAAAAGCACTGATCTTTTTACAACCCAGGAGTTCCCATGAAATGGGGGAAGTTTTTCTGTGACTTCTCTTCTGGCATTGGTTCCAGTGGGGAAATGTATTTGGTTCTGAGACTCCTAATATGACAAACTAGCCTTGGCTGCAAAGACTACCACTGATACTTCCATTTGTACTTCAGTGGTGGTTGGTGTGTTTGAAAGGGGGGACTGTTATATTTATGAGGATTTTTGAGTGGTTTTATCTGGCAAAATTGGTGGAGTTTAAAAATCTCATGGTGATTGTTGGTCAACAGCTAATTCAAAAATTAAAATACCTCAGTCAGCACCTTGTAGAATGATTTGTGCAAAGAAATGTACATCTGGTATGCTTTATAACTTACTAATAAGCAGAAAACGGTACCATTTTTTAAACATGTTATAGAATTAACTTGTTTAGTCATGCGTCATGAACTGAGTATTCTTGTGCCATTTATGTTCTAGTTCCTTCTTTATCCTGCCTGAGGTTGCATGGGGGTCAGAGGTTGTGCTAGCATTTGGTTAGGCCAAGGCAAGAGCGCATCCTTCACGTTGCTCATCCTGCAGCAGAAAGCGTGCTCATTCATGCATGCGTTTGTAAATGTGTGGGAGGTCTGGAAGATCGCCACTTCACTTTGACATGGTTTTGAACTAGGGTTGGAAAATAGAGCACCCTGGTACAGAGCGGCAAACTGTTGATTTTTGCTTAGAAATCGTATCCATTTAAGAACAAGTGGTGTAACACAGCAAGCCAAACTCCTGGCACTACTTAAAAGTATATTTAAAGCAACCCATCACTTAACAAAAATAACAGAGTAATAGCTCTCCATTTAGACCATGATACGTTTTCATTTGCCATAACCTTCTCTTCACCCCCCCTCAAAAAAAAATTTTCAAAATTTTCTGTAACTGTGCCCTAGTTGAACACCTGTAAGCAGGTTGTACACTCATTGTTTACTTCTAGTTGCATTTGTCATGTAATCTTTCTGCAGATTTTCCACAGACATGCACTCCTACTGCCGTTTTGCACTTTTATGCAACAGATTTTACCACACAACATCCAGGGAGTTAATGCCATATACAAGCAGTAATTTCATGCCTATTTGCATATAATTACACACTCCTGAATTACTCCATTCCAGTATTCCATTGCTAGAGCATGCATAGGTGATAAATGCCAAACCTCCATTTTCACGGAGGTAGATAGCCTAGGATACGTTAGTAGTAGGATGGAGAACATGCATTCCAGTTGATTCTTGGAGCAAATGGACAAAGCCACAAGTGGGGCGAAGGCCCAAAAACAGAGAAGTTTTTTATATATGTGTGTGTGTGTGTGTGTGTGTGTGTGTGTGTGTGTGTGTGTCTCTTACAAATGTAGAAAGTTGATAGAATTAACCAGTTTTGCATTAGTATGAATTTTCTGAAGGGTATGAAGTCTGAAACTCAAATGTTTCGTTATTTTCTAACTTCAGTCTTTAATGATTTACCCCTTATTTGCCAGAAAACCGCAATTTTATAAAAAAAACTGACCAAAAATATGAGGCTAAACTCTGGGCATTATGTGAAAATCTCTAGAGCTGAGAGGTATGAGAACAGGTGGTTGGAATACTGCAGTCATGGGCTGGCAGTGGTGCAAGGACATGAAGGGGAGGGCTTCGGGGTAAGATGGACATAGGATGTAATGAGAATTGCATGAATTCAAGCCACTGATGTGGGAGGTGAAATTAGGAGGTGGGGCGTCAGGAAGGCAATGCGGCAAGCACAGTACCTAATCAAGGGAGGTCCGCACTGGAAGGCTTCCAAGGGTAGGACCTGTAGAAATCAAAAGTATAAGTGGTGGGAAAGTAAAGGAGTGAGAAGTAAGCATGGATATAGAATAGGGCAAAACAGAGAGAGATTCCAATGACAAGGGAGGCTTGGTTATGAGATGGGTAAAGGTGAGTGATGTTGGATAATAGCGTATGTGGTAGGAAGGAAGGGTGAGTGAGGTAGGATATGGCGTATGTGGTAGGAAGGAAGGGTGAGTGAGGTAGGATATGGCGTATGTGGTAGGAAGGAAGGGTGAGTGAGGTAGGATATGGCATATGTGGTAGGAAGGGTGAGGGAGGTAGGATATGGCATATGTGGTAGGAAGGGTGAGGGAGGTAGGATATGGCGTATGTGGTAGGAAGGGTGAGTGAGGTAGGATATGGCATATGTGGTAGGAAGGAAGGGTGAGTGAGGTAGGATATGGCATATGTGGTAGGAAGGGTGAGTGAGGTAGGATATGGCATATGTGAGGTAGGATATGGCATATGTGGTAGGAAGGAAGGGTGAGTGAGGTAGGATATGACATATCTGGTAGGAAGGGTGAGTGAGGTAGGGTATAGCATAGGTGGTAGGAATGAGAATGTTGCTACAGCAAAGATAGAACTGGTCATTAGAAATGATGTGCTGACCAGAAATGGATGGTTGCAGCCACACAGGTCCCCCCAAGAAAGATTGGGGGGCCTACAAGGGTGAAAACTGAGTACAACTGAATCATGGAGAGGAAGGGAATCTGGAAGACCCATGAGGAAATTAGAAATAAGAAAGATGGGGGGGGGACACTGGAGGGAATAAAGAATATGCAGTCTATCAATGGCATGCCGGAGGTTAGGAAAGACTAGAGTGTCAGTATCGGGTGGTGGGGATTAAGTAAGTTATATAACCTTTTCCAGGAGATCACAACTTCAGTGTTTTTAAAGAGTAGACCACTCCCTGGGTATTGCTGTGATGTGTAAAAAAAAAAAAAAAAGTGGAAGAGACTGGTCAGACTTCAGAGGGGCCAGTGACCTTGCAACATGGACAGGAGAGGTTGATGTTAAGGAGGACTGAGGGTAGGTCACAAATGTCATGAGCTTGGGTGCATAGAGGCTGAAATCCTACTTCTGTCTACAATCTGCATACCAGGGAACTGCAGAATTGTGCACCACTGTGTGGTTGCATCAAGCTGATGTAGGAAAGGAATAAATGTGTGCAAATCTGGAGGGGGGGGGGTACCTGTGTGTGCTGAAACTAGGCTCCACTTTAGGAAGTGGGGTGTTTTTGCCAAAAGGGTCACAGAGGTATGTGGCTACCACTGGACCTTTAAAATAAGGTTGGGAAGGAAGAAGGTGAACAAAGAAGATATCTGATGGAGATCAGTGGCAAAGGAGGGGAAATGTGGAGGAAAGGAAGGGTGTTAAGGCAGGAAGTAAGATTAACAATGGCAGAAGCATGACTAGTTTTGAAAGGGGATGCTGTATAATAAGACATTGGAGAAAATGAGGCCTGCAGACTGTCCTGGGGTTTGATGAGGTGGGATATTGCCCACACCATGGAAGACTGGGCAACAGAAGAGGAACTGAGATGTGGTAGTCTTACCTATGTGAGTAATAGGAAAAGGAGAGACTAGCAGTTTATGTAGGAGGAGGGGAACTGGCCAGTAAGGTAATGGTACTCGGCATAGCAAATGTAACACTCTGCACTATTAATGAGCTACTGTTTGTGCACCAGGGTGCAGGGTTTGATTCCTCCCACCTTTGATTCCCTACTATGCAACTCTGAGCAAGTCACTTACCCAAGCAGTGCTCTTGGGCTACCCCTGAAAAGGGGCAATTGTCTAGTGGGATTACCAAATCAAAAATAAAGTAAATGGTAAAGTTAGGCTAGTTAGTGAAAATACAGGTATTGTGCACAGAAAACTGCCTAGATGGGCACCAGTTTGACATCAGAGAATGAGGATAGTTTGGACCAGTCAGACATTAGTGGGTGGGTATTGTTTGGACCAGTTCTGGAGCAGTGTGCGGTATGTGGGACAGATGTCCCCCAGCTGCAGACTTGCTTTTTCTTGCTGGCCGTCAGTGATCATGTTAGAATTTCTATAAGGCAGACCAGCATAAAGCCAAGATACAAGGACAACATTATGAGCCTGCAAGCAGCTCTGAGTGGATTTGTGCAAAGAACAAGGACACTGGCCTGAAGTGGTGAGAGCAGATGGTCTGTAAAACATTCATAGGTAGGTACTAGGCTATCGGCCCAAGGGCCTACGTAAGCCTAGCCAACAAGGTTCCCTGGCTTACGTCACCCAAGAAAGTTATTTTCCTGTGCCACTGTCGAGCAGAGACACAGCAGTGATCCCGGGGTGTATTTCCTATTCCCCATCCACTCATCAAGACTTTTCTTGAAGAGTGCTAATGAAGAACTTTGCTTGACATAGATGGGTAGCCTGTTCCAAAGTATGGGAAGTCTCTGGGACAGGAATCTATCCCTCCAGCATGTCCTGTTTATTGTGGTGACAAGGTTTAGGTCCCTAGAGCATGTAGCTCAGAGGGATTGGGATTTCTTTAGGTGTAGCATGTCCAACAGCTCTGGGTCTAACACAGCTTTATATGTTAGGCAGAGATCACCTCTGAGTATGCGATACACTCCGGAGTAAAGCTGGAGTTTTTTGAGGTGGTCAGTGTAGTGCATTTGTTTGAGGCCAGTAATCCTCTTTGTGAGGTACTTCTGTGGCCTTTCCAGCTGCTGCAGATGTCTTGTGAGTTACATTCCAAAAGGGGCATTGTACTCTATAATGGGTCTGAGTGTCAAGTAGAGGGGAACAATGACCTCTTTTTTTTCCTGGATACGAACCCTTTTATGATGAGGTGTGCCACGTAGGACTTCCTGACTACTGTGGCGATGTGACTATCAAAGGAGAGACTACTGTCCACCTGGGTCCCAAGGTCTCTTATCACACATTCGGTGTTAAGTAGATTGCTGCCTATGTGGTAGTTCATGGGTACAGAGTTTTTGCCAAAGGGGATGACACTGCACTTTTTGGCATTGCGCTTGAGGCCATGGCTCTGACACCAGGCATCTGTCTCATCATTTGGGGACATGACTATGGCTCCTAGTTTGCAGTTATCTGCAAACTTCATTAGACTGTAATTCAGAGAAGTAGATACCAAACAGGAGCGGTCCCAGGACTGAACCCTGTGGTACTCCACTTGTCACTGCTTTGAGGTCAGATTTGGAGTCTGCAACTTTTACAGTGTGGGTTCTGTCAGTGAGCCAGTTGGCAACCCATCTTGTGACGTAGGGGTTTATACCTAGTTTAGTGAGTTTAGCTATAATTCCAGAATGGAGGATGGTGTTGAAAGCCTTGGTGAGGTCAAGATAGGCTGTGTGAACCACCTTACCCTCATCTACGGCTTTGGTGACTGCCTCAAAGAAGTCGATCAGGTTCAGGAGGCATGATCTGCCTTTCACAAACCCAAACTGGGTGAGATCCAGAGTTTGGAGGTTACCAATGTTTTAGTTGGTGTTCCATGATGATACGTTCCATGGCCTTGCAGACCAGGCTCATCAGGCTAATAGGTCGATAGTTTCTGAGATCAGTGGTGGCTCCCCCTTTGTGGAGTAGGATAACTGTTGCTGTGTGCCATTCAGTGGGCACAAAGCCTGATGCAAGGCTATTATTGATCATGGTGCTTAAGTGGGAAGCCAGTTCGTTCTGAAGTTCGTGTGTTGTCCAGTCCCATGGATGCTGTGTTTTTGGCTTTAGAGAGTGCAGCTTTTACCTGCATAGTTGTGTTTACAGGGACTCTGCATTCTTCCTGTATAGATATTGGCCCTTTGAGAGGGGGGTAAAGTTAGCACTGAACCCATCTGCCAGGATGTTGGCAATATCCGTTGGTTCTGTAAATTTCATGCCTTTGTGCTGTAATTCAGATCAGATCTGGGTGTTGCCATCGAGATTCTTGACATAGCTATAGAATGCTTTGTGGTTGTCCTTAGAATTGGTGGCAATTTTTTTTCGTAGCTAGCTTTGGAGGATCTTATAAGGGATCTCAGCTTTTAATGAGGCTGACCAGGGAGCTCCTCCACTCATGGGATTTTACTCTTTTGCAACAGTTTCTTCCTTCTGTTGTACAGTTTATGGCAAGGGACCACCAGATTGGCTTCCTTTTTTTGGAGGTAAGCGTCTTGGTTCTGTTTGGGATAGCATGATCCATGCACTCTTAAGTGCTTATAGACTGCATCTGTGTAGGATTCAGCAGTTGTAACTGTATTGTCCATCTGCATGGGTGTCATGAAGTTCACCACTTCTGTCTTAAGAAGCATGAAGTTGGCTTTGGAGAAATTCTTTACTGTGGTTTCCTTAATGGAGGTGGGGGCGGGATGTGGATATAAAGGGTGATGATTCAGACTAGATTTTGAAAAGTATCCATGGCTTTTTGCTCAACAGGAAGATCAAAATGGCTGAGCACTGATTTCCAATGTTGTGAAGTAAGGAAAGAGGGGAATAAAGGCATGCCTTGTATCATGACGATCCTGGTACATTGAAGAGGAAGGCAGCACCCTACACAGACCGATCACAGATGCCATCCAACACAGACCGATCACAGATGCCATCCAACACAGACCGATCACAGATGCCATCCAACACAGACCGATCATGGATATCAGTGGGATTAAAAACGAGGACATTGTGGAAAAGCGGAACAAATTCTTCCCAGAAGAGGAAAAAGTATCATACTAGGATCAGAGGAAGACAGTTTTATCCAAGATAGAGGAGGGAAAGGGTAGGAAAGGAATTAGTCTGCTTGCAGAACAACAAACCACTGAAGAGATGCAGGGATGCCAGCTAAAGTACTCAAACATACACATTTCCACACTGTACTCAACATTTCTTCAAAAAACCCTTCTTGCATACATTTTCTTATTTTTTCTCATTCACTCTGCTTGTGCATTTTGCAAGCTCTTGCGTTTTATACAGCATGCTTCGCTTAACTGGCAGTTTATGGATAACCACCTTAAATTACCGACTGTGATGTATTGCATCTTACTTTACTTAATTCATTTAACTGTGCCACACTCCAAATTTCACCATAGAAAGGATAGTCAGGTCACTGTGAATGAAAATATTTTTTTTGGGTAAATAGCTACATTAAAAAAATGTCTGGTTTTAAAACATGGAAATGTGTAGAGCATCCACGTCTTGTTTTGAGCATGTGTTGTGATAGGATGGTGTGAATTTGTCTAGATCAGGGAAGAAAATTTTTGCAGCAGATATTTGCAGTATTTCACAAACACTAGGCAGGATTTTTGCCAGGTCAGAAATGTAACAGTTCACAGATAACCATCAGATTCATCAAATGTTGCTAACGCTAGGAGCATTGATGAGGTTTTTTTTTATTGGAAAATTTGCTACATTCTCACAAGATTCATGTTATTCGTGAAACATGGTTAAAGAACAATGACTGGAAACCAGTTCTTTCAGGGTATAAATGTTTTTACTGCAACAGATATTCTAACAAAAAGTCAGGTGAAGGTGTTATGATAGGGATTAAAGACAACTATGAGACTTGTGATTATTACATGTTCAATGATAACACCAATACTATAGACTGTAACTGTGACAGTAACAACCCTGGAACATATAACAATTGTTGGGTTGTATAGACGACCAAAGTCAAGTGCAGATGACCTAGAGGAATTCATACATTTCTTGTATGAAACACAGGAGGAAGAATAATATTAGCTGGGGACTTTAAATTTACCAGAAACAGACTGGAATAATATTGATTCTACAACATTAGTAAGGAAATTATTCACAGCATACATTTAGGAACAATAATTGCTTCAGATTGTAAAAAAACTACCAGGGGTTGGAACATATATTAGACGCGTTCCCAAAGACATTACTGTAACTTCAAGTCAAGTTTTACCACCATTGATGTGCAGTGATCATGGGGTTATAAAGGTTAATTTGTTGCTAGATAATTCTGACAAACTGAAATCTAAGCCAATGCACAGAAGGTTAATTAACAGATTTTATGGAAGCAAAACAGTCACTAGGTAAAACTAATTGGAGTGAGGTGTTCAGTGGAAAAACTGCAAATGGAATATGGAAAGTTTTGAACTCAAACAATTTCACTTTCAAAAAATTAAAAAAAACATGTTTAACATCAGGATTTGGGCATAACATTAGGCAGATATATTTCCATAAGAACAAGATATCTGATAAGGTGAGAGACAAAAAATGCAAGAAATTGGAGAGGTCTAGCTACAACTTTGAGAACTGAAATAAACAAGCTGGACAAACAGTTTAAGCACAGTGTGAGACCAGACCAAGAAAAATTTGAAGAAAATTTATATAAAGATATTGAGCATAATGGGAAACATTTTTACAGATACATAAGATGTGGAAGGAGTAAAAACACAAATTGATAAACTGTGCAGATTCTAAAATGTATTCTCAGACAACAGATTATAGATGTATTTACAAAATCTTATGCAAAACAGTTTGGCCCCACAAAAGGGGGGAGTGGTAAGTTGTCTACCGAGTTGCCAGCCCGACGCCAAGCCTTCAAAGAAGGGACACCCATTCAATCATGCACCTACCTGCATGTCTTTAATGTCACTTGACTGTTGGGAGGGCATGCAGATTCCACACACAAGGTGCTCCAGTCGAGAATCTAACAGGAGAACCTCTTGCTGTGAGGCGACAACGCTAACCCACTGCACCACTGCGACCTGCTATCCAGGTGACTCCATATACTGGAATCAAATTAGATTATATTGAAAAAGTGTGCAAACAGGGTCCAAACCAGGCACAGGGAGGAGGTGGAATTTGTAACAATGACCTGAGTACACTCCGCAAGAATTTACAGTACCATTATATCTATTGTACACTAAGAGAGTACAGGCAGGGTGGAATAGGTGGGGAAGATTGTCAGGAGTGATTTGTGACTTACTGGTACCAGTAAGAGTAAAAGGGAAGGTCTACAAGAGGGTGGTAAGACCAGCTATGTTATATGGGTTGGAGACGGTGGCATTGACAAAAAGGCATGAGTCTGAGCTGGATGTGGCAGAGTTAAAGATGTTAAGATTTGCACTGGGTGTGACTAGGATGGACAGGATTAGGAATCGGTATATTAGAGGCTCGGCTCAGGTTGGACAGTTTGGAGACAAAGCAAGAGAGGTGAGATTGCATTGGTTTGGACATGTGCTGAGGAGGGATGCTGGGTATATTGGGAAAAGGATGCTAAGGATGAAGCTGCCAGGTAAGAGGAAGGCCTAAGATAAGGTTTATGGATGTGGTGAGAGGACATGCAGGCGGTTAGTGTGAAAGAGCATGATGCAGAGAACAGGAAGAAATGGAAACAGATGATCCGCTGTGGCGACCCCTAACTGGAACAGCCGAAAGAAGATGATTAAGTTATATAAATATGGGGTAGATTTCTCAAGATTGGAGACGTGAGTTTATTAAACCTGTTTTTAAGGAAAAGGGAAGTAGGACAAACCCAGAATCATAGGACAAACCCAGAATCATACAGACTCTCAAGTCTACTTTCATGTTGTGGGAAAATAATGGAGAAGGTAATATTGGATAAGTTATTGTCAGAACTGGATAGGCTGGGACTTGAAACCATATATCAGCATGCATATGTTGAAAACAGATCTGTTACCACCAGTAACATGATGTTCTACTATAACAATATAACAGCTATGAATGAAAAATTGTGATGTAACTTATAAATATTTAACTTCAGGATCTGACAGGGTCATACACATAAGACTGATCAATAAATTAGTACAACTAGGTATTGATGTACTCTTGATAAGATTGTTAGCTACATGGCTTACAAATAGGACACAGCAAGCATCATACAGCAACTCGACGGTCAATCCTTGGTTACAGCCAGGGTGTTCCATAGGCCCTTACTTGTTTAAATTGCATCTTTCAGACATAAATTTTTCATCTGGGATGTTCTACACTCTATACGCAGACTACCTGAAATTGGGTAAACTGATTACATGTGTTACAGCTATGGCATGTCTGCAAATTTTGGGCACAGGAGAATAACATGCTGATAAATGCATCAAAAACTAAGCATATGAGATTTGGGAGGCATAAACTGAAAGATGAATATTTAATACAGCACACAGTGACTGAAACTGTAGACTCATTTAAGGACCTGGGTAGATTCAGCTATGAGTTTTTCTAATCATATCAACCAATTAGTTAATGATAGTTATAGAACTATAGGTTGTATAAGAAGATTTATAAAGTCTAGGAAATCGGAAATAATGAAGTCCATTCTTGGTTAGTTACATTAGACCCAAACTTGAGTATGGAATAACAATATGGAAACCCTTTAAGAAAACAAGCATGAGTAAACTGGAAAGAGTAAAGTGGAAATATACCAAGATCATCCATGGAAGTGAAAATTTAAGTTCTTATGAAATGCTAAAATATCTGAACTTGTAGTGTCTCTTACAGATATCTAAGAGGAGATCTTATTCAAGTATACAGGGCATTTGGAGACAACTACCTCTGGGAATGTTTGGGGTTATCAAAAAGTACTAGAGAATCATCAGATAACCCATGTAGAAGGTTCTATAGGAAGGAGAAGTGAACTAATTGGTTCCCTGACAGAGTAGCTGATGTATGGAACAAACTACCAAATTACATTAAAGCAAGTACTAGTTTAGATACTTTTAAGAACAGCCTGGACACTTATGGGAACAAGTGTTTTGGTATATTGGCAAGCTAGAAGGGCATTGCCTTTGCTTGAAATATTTGTATGCATTAATTAATATAATAGAAATCCTGCATATTTTATACCAATCTCCGCTATTGGTTTCTATATTATCAAATTTAAATTTCCATTTACTCAGCTCATTTTGATCATTTTTTCCATATTTTTTCTTTTTTCAATTGCCATCATCAATTTTCCATAAGAATTTTTATTTAGCATTTGTTAACCGGGTAAATCTGACTTGGAATGAAGCCAATTTTCAGCGGAAGAGAAATGCTCCAGATGCATGTCTTTAATGTGGGAGGAAACCCACACGAATGCAGGGAGGACATATTGACTCCACACAGAAGGCACCCTAGCCGAGAATCAGACTGGAGAATCTCTTGCTGTGAGGCCACAGCACTACCGCTGCACCACTGCGCCATCCTAACTCTTCCACAAGAATTCATATTCAATATTTACCATTTTACCCACATCTTCTGACCTTCCATGTTTTGCTCTTATACAAATTCAAAAATGCCTCAAATAACATCCAGCTGTATTAAACCAGTACCACCCATCTCTCTTCTGGTATGCAAATCGGACCTGTCTCAATAAGCTTCAGTCTTAATCCCCAAAAATAACAAATATATGTAAAATATCTTTTTTTCCGCTGGTATCACATAAATTCCTGAAACCCTAGTTTACCCATAATTACTGAATTTACAAGGGGATTCTAAATGCCTTCCAAACACTTGATTACTCTCACAAACATTCTATTATCTGTACTCTGCACTCGTTTACAAACATTCTATTATCTGTACTCTGCACTCGTTTACAAACATTCTATTATCTGTACTCTGCACTCGTTTACAAACATTCTATTATCTGTACTCTGCACTCGTTTACAAACATTCTATTATCTGTACTCTGCACTCATTTAAAAACTGTCTATTATCTGTACTCGGCACTCATTTACAAACTTTCTATTATCTGTACTCTGCACTCATTACAAACATTCTATTATCTGTACTCTGCACTTGTTCATCTCAGTAACCTAACTAAGGAAAATGTATCTCATTAAATTTTACATATTCCATTTCCAGGTCCCTGCTAGACTGTTATTATTTTCCTCAGTTCATCATCTTCAGTGTGTATACTAAACTTACATACTGACATATCTACTTATGTCAATAAATTAGGTATGCTGCTTTTCCTAACATTCTGGATGGCGCAGTGGTGCAACGGTTATTGATAGGTATGGGGGGGGGGGGGGAGTGTATACTTCTGCAACTTTGAATTTCAGAATTTTAAATTGTCAGGCTCATATGTTAGTTTATTCTGACATATTGTGAAAGTATGAGGAATATTTTATCTACAGTTTCTTCTTGTGAAGAAAGCTCAACTTGGTTTATTCTATTGCACGTCACTAATTGTTTGCAGTGTGTGATTCTGATGGGTCTTCCAGGGCTATGGCCATTGGTACGGTTTATATGGCAGTTTGCTTGGCTGCATTCTCAGAACTTTCCAGATAAAAATGAGATTTTAAATTCTCCCTTGGATAGAGATTTAGTGTTTGGCCTTTAGTGTTTGGCCCTTCTGCTGCAGAAGAGATCAAAGTGTGATGAAAGGGGCAAGCTGATCCAGGAGAATATTTCCTCTTCCAAATTGTCCAAGGGATTTTCTTATAGTCCAATTTCAGCAAAAATAGAATAAACAGTCTCAACAGAATTTGTGTAAACAGACTCTCAAGAATAAATGGTAAGGAGGTTCCAAAAAGAAGTCTGAACCTCCCAAAACCAAAGACACTGAAAGTCTGAATGACTGTTCAAGAGACACTGACTCTGACCCTCATTCTCTTTCAGAAAGTCTGGATCTCCAGTTTTCTTTTTGGCAACAGATTTTCAGATAAATGGATCCTGTAAAATGATTCATCATGGTTCCAGATGACAATGGGAGGAAATTCCATCCATCCGCTCGGACTATTTTTGTTTCCGTCTCTTTGTCATGTGCTATCCCAGGGAGTGATGGAACCAGTTCCTTCTTCCCAGGTGAGCGAAGGGATTTTATTTGAGGATGTTGCTAGTGCCAAACGATGAAAAGACCAGTTCTGGATCTTTTTTCTAAACCTGTTTGATAGTTCCCAAATGCAAAATGTCACTTCACAACCTGTTGACTCTTCTTCTCTCAAGTTTCCTGGTAACACTAGACTTTGAAGTATGCTTATCACATCCCTAGTCATTCAGATTTCAGGTGTTTCTTATGGTTTTGTGTGTCTGAATCACATTATTGGGTCTCTGCCATACCCTTGGGACTATCCAATGCACCAAGAGTGTTCATAAAGTGTCCAGCTGCAATTGTATCTCATTACCGGTAACAAGGTATCCACATTTTTCCATATTTAGACTCTCTTATCTTTGCAGTCTCTTTTTCAGGATGTCAGGAATATCTCTTGTATGAGAGATCTCTTGCACAAACTGGGGTTCCAAGACAATATCAGTGTTTCTTGGCTCCCTCCTACAGGATCGTGTTCCTGGGATGTCAGACACTTCAGAGCTTTTCTTCAAAAGGAAAAAAAATAGATCTTTAAATTTCTAAGGTTTTCCACTCTGACTTCAGTCACTGTGAGGGAATGCTTCAGGATTTTGGGTCTCATGGCATCTGTGATTCTCCTGATACCCCTGGCAAGACTCTACATGAGAAGGATACAATGGTATCTGAAGTCTTTGGTCCCAGCATCAACCATGTTTATCTTTTCATAACCCAGTACTGGGGTCTCAGAAGAGGAATCACTTGACAGCAGATATCCTTACATTAACAGCTCTTTCTCCCTTCCTGCTCCAAAGCAAGTGATCACAGATGCTTCAGACTTGGTTTGGGGAGCAGTTTCAGGAGAGAGAAAGGAGCAGGGGGGGGCTGTAGGACACCAAGGACAGACACAAGCACATAAATATCAAGGAGCTGCATCCCTGATCAAGGCACTCCACTCTCTGAACCATCTTTGGTTCCCAGGACCTCTTCAAGTTGTTACAAACAACACCGCAGTGATGTTGTACATCAACATGCAAGGCAGAACCAGGATGTAGCCCTTTTGCAGTCTAGCCATGTTAGCTCCAGGATACAGCTGTACAGTACAATCTGTCTACAGGCACCATACATTCTGTCAAAGCAAAATTGTGTGGCAAACTGAGCATGACTAGGGCAGACCCTCACAAATGGAAACTAGATCTGGTGGTCTTTCCACAGATGGATCAATCTTGGGAGCTCCTCGGGTAGATCCATCAACAAGCAAAATCCCGTTTCAGAACTCCCTACAAGAAGGCCTGGAGGACAGATGCCTTTTCTTTGACTGAGTGCTCCTGTTATGCCTTTCTACTAATAACCTGGGTCCTTCTAAAATTCAGAAGGAATCCTCCAGGATCATTGTGGTGACTCCCTCCTGACCCAGGCACCCATGGTTCTCCCTTCTTTTGGAAATGGCCAGGGACTATTTGGGACAGTTACCAAAAGCATAACCGCCTGGAAGATGGGGTCTTAATTCCTTTTAGGCACCTATTTCCTGAGAACATTCAGTAAGTAATAATGGAGGGCAAAAAAGCCTTCTACCAGAAAATCATATATTGGTAAATGACCAAGTTTTCTAGTTGCTGCCAACAACATAACCAGCACCCATTCGGGACTAGTTGTCTGGTTTTACAATATTTTTGTTACTATACTGTGGCCTTTATTTCTGTATCACGGTTCATTTTTCAGCCATTATAGCATGTCTGCCCATGAATCCTCCCACTTCAGGGCAGTCGCATGTCAAAAATTTCTTGAAAGAAATTTGCATAAGAGGCTTCTAAGTAAACTGGTGGCACCTTCCTGGGATCTTAATTTTGTGTTAAAGAAACTAACACTTGCTCTATTTGGACCAGCTAATCTGGCTGACTTTACGTTCTTAACATGGAAAACCATTTTATTGATTGCTGTGATCTGTTCAAGAAGGGTATCGGAGTCGCAAGTTCTTATGGTGAGTCAACCCTACGTCACTTTTCGCAAGGGCAGGGTTTATGAGAACTAATCCTTTTATGCCGAAGGTGGTATCGGAGGCGAACTATCCATCTCCTCGTTTTCTTTCATGAACTTAAAAATGTGGGAGAGAGGATGCTCCATACACTGGATGTCCACAGGATGCTCCATACACTGGATGTCCACAGGATGCTCCATACACTGGATGTCCACAGGATGCTCCATACACTGGATGTCCACAGATACATTGGAGATTATCTTACAGAACTAAATCTTTCAGATCATTGGATCAATTGGTCATTTCTTGGGAAGGTAAGAAGGGACAACTGTCAAAACAGGCCATTTCCAAATAGCTATCAAAGGTCATTGACTTTTGTTTTACTGTCTGACAAGTCTATTCCAGGCAGGGCAACACCTACAATACAAGGACCTTGGCTTTTTCCTAAAGCTTTTTGGAAAGGGTTGGATTCTAGAAGCTGATACTTGGTCCTCTGTACATTTACAACGCACTATAACATGGAATCCTTCTCTGGGTCTAGATAATGCTTTGCTAGGACTGTTCTCTAGGTGCTCCTGGACACTTCTAGTTCCACCTCTATCTCCCGCATATATGTTAATCTGCCTATATAGCTAATATGAAACTGTAATATAGTTGTACAAGTTGAACTTTACCATTAATAGTAGATGTTCAAATGATCACTGCTGTGGTAGCTGCTCCCTCACTCCATCCCCCTTATTTTTGGTGTGCTTTTTATGCCAAGCTATGGGCGATTTTTGTTTCTATTCCTGTCCTTTCAGGGCTCAGTATGTGTCTCTAACAGGAAAACTCTGAAGGGCTTTATGCCCAAACTTGTCTTTTACTCTGCTCAGCTCATGTTGCTTTACAGTTTGGGCACATGGAAGGTGCCCTGAAACTTTGGAAGCTGTCCAGCTGGTATATCCTTGGCAGGATATATCCGATATAATGAAGGCTGCTGCAGCAGTAATCATTCAAACAGCTACTGTTATGGCAAGTTCACCTTGCGCACCTGTACTTTTCACCTTGCGCACCTGTACTTTTCACCTTGCGCACCTGTACTTTTCACCTTGCGCACCTGTACTTTTCACCTTGCGCACCTGTACTTTTCACCTTGCGCACCTGTACTTTTCACCTTGCACCTGTACTTTTCACCTTGCGCACCTGTACTTTTCACCTTGCGCACCTGTACTTTTCACCTTGCGCACCTGTACTTTTCACCTTGCGCACCTGTACTTTTCACCTTGCGCACCTGTACTTTTCACCTTGCGCACCTGTACTTTTCACCTTGCGCACCTGTACTTTTCTTTACTGGCTGTCATACAAGTGCAATTCTAACAAATATTTTAAAACCTCCACCACATTCTTTCTATGTAATGTTGCAATCTGCCACTGTAGTATATTCTGTCTAAAATCTACTTTCTTGCTGCATATCCCTTCTTTTAAGCAACTCTCCTCTAAACATTTTTATTCCCTTACTCTCTATGGTTATATTACTGTTTTTTGAAATTTCTATCCAGATAACTAAATGAGCTGAAAAGCTATCTGATATAATCCCATAACATTTCTCTTCAAAAAAATAATTTTTTGGTCCTCTCCTACATGTCCACTGCTCCATTACCCCCAAACTCTTAATTTTCCACACTACAAAACCTCCCTTCACTCTAACATCTCGCCCTCTTTTTTTTCTCATTTCTTGTACAGTAGACACTTATCCAGCACCTCTTTAACCATCCTCCTCTTTAACCAGCCATCAAATTTCTGCCATAGCCCTAGCAAAAGACAACATTGAAGAACAACACTTCTCTTCAGGTCTAAATAACAGACATTTGAGTTTGACTTCATATTCACTAGAAAAATGCAAACTAACACAAAGTATGTTATTCTAACTGATTTCTAACCTATAAATGCTATTTTGTATGTTTTTCTTGATTAACCAGCCAATCGTTTATCCAACCTAAGGTCTGTCCCCAGTGAAGACTGGACCAGAGGGAATCTTCTGTACTCTCATTCTGATCTCCCATCATGATATGCATATTAAATGCTACATATTTTTTCATCTCCTCAAGTAGGCAACATTTTAAACCCGCTTTAAATGTACATTCTAAATACTTCATTTTCCCATGTAATACCCCCTGATATCTTCTACCTGACTTTTCAGTTTTTGAAACTGTTTCCCTTCCTGTCCACCAATCCAGAAACCCCTTTAACAAAAATTAGTCAGTCTCCTCCACTTCATTTCTGAATTGCAAAACAATATTTTTTTGCTAAAGCACATTTTTGTCCAGAGACGATTCCATGCAAAGTTATTCTTTAATTCACTTGACTACAAAAATTCTAACATTAGTCTCTAATTTTCAAAAGTTATATCATAAAGTGCCTCATCCCAAATGTGTAAGCAATCTGACACACGTGGCTTTAGATACAAGTGGCTTAAACAAATTGTATCAGGCATATCTGTCAGAAACCTTATTTTTAGTTGTTACCACTGACCTTTTTTCAACTTTTACCTGCCACTACCATCTCTTATTTTCTTGATCTGAATACAATTGCTGACCAGACAAACACTGTCTATCCTCCTTTTAACCAAACAATCCAGTCATTTCCAGCCATGACAACAGTTGACTCCTCACCTGGATCTTATAATTAAACATTGCTGCCAATAAGTCATCCTGTAGTCCTGCAGGCAGCTCTTCATTGAGGTCCAGTTCCTTCCATTATTTAATCTTTATTCAGTGCAGCTATATGCTGACCATGTGTAAAATCCCGATGCTCTATCATAACGTCCTTGGAATTTTTTGCTTTTCCATTTTATCCATCAAATAACCACAGCAGCATTGCTTGCTTCTCTCTCATCGCTTCCCCCTTGTTCCTCCATTTTGCAGGTACGCTAAGCAACCCCTGCACCAAGGCTGGAAAACGTGCATGAATATGCCCTAGCCAAATTTCCCCTAGATGTCTAAATACCCCCCTGAAAGAGGTCACTAGCCTAGTGGAACTAACCCAGTCAAAAAAGGATTACAAAACAAATCATAATTTGGATGTTATCAGTCAATGCTGAAATAAGTGTACTGTGGGGATTGCATTTCATGTAAAAATGGAAATGTTCTTCATAAATGCTGCTCTAGTGAGAAAAAAAATGGGTGGAAGGGTGCCTATGTAAAAGGCATAGAATACAATTTTGGTTAAACAGGATTTATACAAGGCAGATCTGCATTTATCTTTGTAAATGCAGCTAACTAGAGAGTGGCAGAATGTATCCTTGCTTGATAAAGATTCTGTTTACTTCCATTTGCTTACAGGGAAGGACCAAATAGGCCCTAAAAGGCTCCTTTACGGTGTAGGCCCAGGGAGAAAAGCTCCACAATAATGCACACTGATAACGTTGAAAGGAGTAATTATACACTGGATTTGGAGCTTTACAATCCTGCTATATACAGAGGCTATTAAACCGCACATCTACAGCATTTGCACAGATTCTTGCTACAATGAGAGATAAACACAGTTGAGAGATGTCAATGCACTGGAGAGCAGGTAGTTATAGAAGCTATCTTACAATAATACCCCAGGTGTGAGGGGGTATATTATGGTAGAATACATGATAAATTGGCGCAGGGAAGAGGTGCAGAAAGTAGTGGGCAGGTGTATAAGAGGTGAAGGCTTAGAAAATAGTAGGAATGGAATCAAGTTGAGTGAACAACGAACAAGGAATAAAGGAAGGCTAAGTGTAGATAATCAGGGATGCATGTGACTGCAACTGCGTTTGGAATGAGCGAGACTGTAGAGGTGCAATCAGATGTACAAGGAATAAAATGTTAACCAATTAGGTGTTTTTGCTAAATGTATGCAAGGGTCTATATTACATGGTGTCAACACTTCGAATCTTATATGGTCAACACCATATAATCAAAGTTTTGAAATGTCGAAAATGTAATAAAACACAACAACCTACAAAAAACATTTAAATGCTCTAAGCAGGGTGGCAAGTGCCCCAACACCCCCCCACTACTTAAATATAGTAACTCCAAGATCTCTGTACAGTGCAGAAAAGGGAAATCTTCCCTTTCCGCGCTGTACGAAGATCTCCGTTAGAAAATTTGAAGTTTCAAAACTTCGATCATATGGTGTCGACCATATCAGATTTGATGTTTTGAAACTTGTATCTTCTGATGTAGACCCTGTATGCAAGGCTGAACCTCTGATTTTTGAGAATAGATGAAAGAAGAGAGAGGGAACGTCCTGCACATCATCCCAGTGATATAGGATGGGTAGAAAGCCAAGAATTTAGGTGTTTCTTTTGGCCTAGAAAGGCGTTTGGACCAGAGTCTATTAAGGAAGAATGTAATCTCCCCACTGCTGGCACAACAGGTGCTTTGGTAGCCTCCATCTCTAGAGGAGGACTGCCATGAGTACAGGTTTCATAAATGGGAATTTGTCCTGACAATATAGGGTTAAGTAGGCAAGTCTAAGCAGAGTGTATTTGTTTGGTCAGGAACTCCATCCAATGGAGGGCCCTTGAGGGCACTATATAATGAGTTCTGTTGGGGAGTGTAGCAACAACCTTGGCCTTTTTGTAGCAGTGTCTGTGCTGTTAGATGGAGTGCACACTGGTAAATATGGTTCTATATTATGCTAAATAGAAGGAAGACAGGCTGACTGTAGATTTCTGTATTTTACTTATTTCGCATTTGTTAACCGGGTTGGTCCAGCTGGGTAAGAATTTACCCTTTTTCACTGGAGACCTGAGGGGAGAAGCCCCAAACAGACATACAAATGCATACAAATAGAGACAAATTAACACTATTAAAGAGCAAAACAATCTTATTGGATACAATGGATAAGAAGAACATAATGTACTCCATGGAATAGTACATAACTATGTATGCAAAAAGTGTAGTAATAGGTTATAACAGGAGAAACAATAATAAATCCAGCAGGTAAGCAGGAAGGAAGTTAAGGTTGTAGGTAATATAATGGTATAATTAGATTAGTGGTTAGAAGAAGAAGTGTGCAAGTGCAGGGGCTTCAGAATTGAGGGAAAGTAGAGTGAGAGTAAAAAGTAGAGAGGGGTGACTGCACAAGGGACCGTAGGTCAGAAGAGGGAATGGTGCAAAAGTTAGTAGTAGAGGAGGGATGTAGTGAACTAGAGGGGGGGGTACAGCAAGACGAGCAGTTGGATAAAGTAAGTTATAGAAAGAGGAAAAAGGTCTTGTAGATCAGACTTAGCGGTGAAGTGGGTATGTGGAGAGGGAGGGGGGTTAAGTAGGATGGTAACGGGTACATAAAGGGTTGTTATGGAGGTACACTATCGGGCCATGTTTGAAGTTAGGAAGGGAGGTATGATTTCTAATATGGAGTGGGAGATTGTTCCAGGTAAGGGAGATGGAGTGTTTATAGAGTATTTTACCTATGTTCTTGTTGGGTTTATAGACTTGTAGTAAGAGTTCATCAGAGCTGCGCAGGGATCTGGGAGGGGTGTACCAGGAGATCAGGTTGGACAGAGATGGACAGTCAGAGTTTGAATTAACAATTCTGAAAGCTTGGATCAGCTGAAATTTGGTCAGAAGGTGTGGGAATTCGAGCCAACATAGTTTTATGGGAGCGGAGCAGTGATGGGAGTTATAGGGGCTGCTGGTGTCAAATCTAGCAATTTTGTTATAGGTTTGGTCTAGTTTTGCCAGCAGATTATTATGTAGATTGGAAAATAGAGGGAAGCCATAGAGGAGGGTGGGGAGGAGATAGGACTGGGCTAGCAGTAGTTTTGAGTTGGGGGTCAGGAATTTGCTGTTTCTGTATAGCATGCCCAGTTTTTGGTGTGTTTTCTTTATAGAATGAAGAATGTGGAGGTCTAGTTTGAGCTGGTAGTCTATAAGGACACCTAGAAGTTGTGTGCAAGTCTGGTGTTATGATGGTGCCATTACAGAGGATATGAGGTGGATTTGTGGTGGCCTAGAGTTTTAGGTAGGAATAGTGTGAGCTTAGTTTTAGAGGGGTTCAGGATGAGTTGATTATTGGAGAGCCACTTTGAAATGAAGATTGGGTGATATGGTGGAGGTTGATAGAAATGGAGATCAGAGTTGAATCATCTGCAATATACTGTATGATAGAGGAGAGGTTGCTGGAAGTGTGTAGGTCATTGGTGAAGAGGTTGAAAAGGAGGGGGACCAAGAATTGAACCTTGAACACTGGTCTGAGCTGGCAGAAAGGGTGAGAAGGAATTTTTCCATTTAACTGTTTGTATGCGAATGGACAGGTAACTTGAGAACCAATTTAGAGTGGGAATGGAAATGTTCATCTGAGAAAGTTTATGAAGTAGAAGGTTGTGAGAGACAGTATTGAAAGCCTTTGAGAGATCTAAGAAGTGGCAGAACACAAGTTTATTATTGTCTCTGGCCTCAGCTACAGTATGAGAGAAGGATAAGAGAGTAGTGTTAGTACTGTATTTGGGCCTGAAACCATGCTGGGTGTTGGTTAAAAGATTGTTTTGAGTAAGGTGGGAAACCAGTTGAGAATGGATACACTTTTCAAGAATTTTGGAGAGGGGAGAAAGAATAGCAATGGGACGGAAGTTAGATGGTTCTGTGGAATTACCTCCTTTATATAGTGGGATAGTGTAGTATTCCTTCCAAATAGACTGGGCAGTGGATTCTTGGATTGAGTGGTTGATTAGAATGGTGGTAGGAAGGGCAGTAGAGTTAGCAGCAAGTTTAAGGAATTGGGGAGGTAGGTTATCAGGGGTGGGAGAACAAGGTTTGAGTTTACTGAGGGGAGTTTTAATATAACAGAGGCAGGTTTGAGCATGAAGGGGTCTGAGAGGTTAGTGGAGTCAGATTAGGAATGTGAAAAATGTGTGGGTCTGGTAATTGAAGTGACAACTGGAAGTGGAATTAGAGGTGGGGTTATTAGAGGTGTTGGTTACTTAGCAGGTGTGGGTGTGGTAATTGAAGTGACAGAACTGGAAGTGGAATTAGAGGTGGGTCCTGGGTTATTAGAGGTGTTGGGTACTTAGAAGGTGTGGGTGTGGTAATTGAAGGGACAGAACTGGAAGTGGAATTGGAGGTGGGGTCGGGGTTATTAGAGGTGTTTGGTACTAGTTTAGAAAATGGTGTCAATGAAGTAGTGATTTAAATGGATGGCGGTATCTGAGGGAGATTGATTGGGAAAACGGTTGGGGTTGTGGGTGAGCCAGGGTTAAGAAGAGTTTTTATGCTTGACCAAAACTACTGGAGTTAGTAGTTTGCAGAGATTGGTCAGAGGTAAAACTTTCTTTTGTCCTGGTAGACCCTTTTTTTGTAAGGTTTTTAAGTTCCCTAGAATATTGTAGGAGGGCAGGAGATTTGATTTCCTGATATTGTTTCCAAGTGGCATCTCTTTTATGCATAAGGTGGAAGGTTTCTTTGGATAGCCAAGGGGTATGTTTAGCTTTGACTTTTATTTTCCTGATGGGGGCAAGAGAGTTGAGTATGTTTAGGAATGTCTGGTTGAAGCAGCTAACTGCATAATTTAAAGGTAGAGAGTATAGGCAGGACCAGTTAATATTTGAGAGAATTTTGTTGAAGGAAGTGGTATTGAATTTTCTTTGGTTGCAGATGTATTTTAAGAGGTGAGTACTAGTGATTTTGGGTGAGTACCTAGTAATGTGGATAAGAGAATTTACGAGAATCCAGTCTAGGATAGAATTGGAGTGGTTTTTGCCAAGGCGGGTAGGGGAGGAGACAAGCTGAGTAAAACCATGTAGGTTGAGACTATGAGACGGTGTAGTAGAGTTAACTGAGTTCCAGTCTATATTTACATCCCCAAGTATGATGGTTTCAAAGGGGATGTGAAGAAAACACCAAGATAAGATGTCCTCAAGGATGGTGATTATTCCCTGGTGGGATATAGATTAAGGCTATGGCCAATTTTTGGTAGTTGTTGAGATAACAGGTTACTATGAGTAGCTCTGCAGGGTGGAAGGTGGGAGTGGTAATTGTAAGTGGTAAGATATTGAGAGAGTCAGGAAAGAGAATAGAGATACCACCTCCCTTTTTGCTAGGTCTATCCAGTCTGTAGATATTGAAACCAGGGGGGCAGATCTCAGAGTTGAGAATGTGGGGTGTGGGGTTTTAGCCAAGTTTCAGAGAGTTAAGATGTGGGGGGTATATTGTTTGAGTGTGTGGAGTTCAGGCACTTTGTTGCAGATGCTCTGGATGTTGAGGGAGAAGAATTTTAGTCTTTTGGTTCTGTATGTAGACGTGAGTGTGGATGGGGAGGTACTAGTGAGAGTGGGATTGCTAGAGGTGTGGGGGGGAGTAGTAGTAGTGCTAGTAGATGGAGTGGAGGAGCTGAAAGATAAGAGTTGGTTATTAGGACCAGGGTTGGGTGTATATCGCCTGAAAGGAGGAGTGTTGTCAGGATAGAGTAAAGAGTTAGGTTGATCAAGAGGATACAGAAATTTGGATTTCAAGTTTGGAATTTGTTTTGATGAGGGGGTTCATTTTGTTTTAAAGAATAATAGTGTGGTAGAGTGCAGTGAGGGCATAAAGGAGTGTGGTAGAACCTGGATAGATTTTGGGAGGGATGTAAGTTCCGAGTGGAGGGTAAGGGGAGAATTGCAGGGGGGTGTGATAAGATGTGACGTATGTCAGTGTAAATAGCAGAGGGGAGAGGAAAAGTAGCAACATCTTTAGTGTTAGGTGTAGGCAATGGTTACAACAATGCGGTATGTAAAGCAGTTTGAACTGTGACAGGTAATATCTTGAAAATATAGAGGTAATAAAATATACCACAAAATATATATTCTTTAAAAACAAAATATACTTGGAAAATTTAGCAACCACTAAAGGTCCCAGCAGTAAGACTACAAACAAAGTTTGTCTTAATAGTTATACTGCTTTTTAATCAAGATATGAAAGGGTGATGCATATGTTGCTCCTTCCCAGAAGGTGGTATTACACAATAACTGTGGAACTATCCTTTGATATAGAGCAGCAATGTGGCACCCCATATTCTATGAGCTTTGGTCCCATAGGTTACATGCTGAGTATCTGGACTGTAGGATTGGAAAACGGACACACTGTGGCTCAAAAATGAAATTCAGTGATACAGCAGTGTTACTTGAAATGTACTTTAGTTGTTGCCTCCTCTTGTTACTCAGGTCTTGCATGAGATGATATTTGTGCTCCAATCCTACTACTATGGACAGTCATTTTCCCAACATTTCTCCGGCCAGCCTGATTAACGTGGACATCCTGAAGCAATGTACTAATTGCCTCGTATGTTGAGAACCATTTGCTCCTTTGTCTGTTTTCTTTTGGGTGACCTTTGGTAACCGATTGCCAATACAGTACTCCTTGTTAACATTCCTTGTATAGATAAATGTTTAGGTTGCAAACTATAGTCACTCCAAGAAGTTAGCTGATTAACTCTACTAATTTTCCCTCTACTCATCCCTCTTGACACCTTTGTTCTCATTTCACACCTTTGTTCTCATTTCATTTGCAAGTAGAACTGTTTACTTGTAAGCTGCTATGATTGACTCTCTATAAATGTCATATCCTATAATTTTGTAAATAGTACTCTTTTTTTTAAACCATTGTCTTTGATGTATTGTAACTAGTTACTTACCAGTGTGTTTGATATTTTTGTAAATAATTACTAACCAGTGTGTACCAAAATGTATATCAATATTTTTTCTCTATGTAAACTTTATTTTATTCTACACTATTTTACTTTTTTATTTGTTATTGTCCTGGAGCTTTTCTCCCCGGGCCTCTACTGAAAATGGACATATATCCAGACTAGCCCGGTCAACAAATGTAAAATAAAATAAATAAATCAATTTTGTGTTGGAAACTATCTAGTCTAATTTTTTGTATAGAATTGTTAGGTTCGTGGATGCTGGGGGTATTTTTATTTGGGCGGAAGAGCTGCTTTTGATTTAAAAGATCATGATCTAGAACCACAGCTCAACAGTCATGAAAGGTTTTCTGTATGTAGGGCTGAAGTTCATGTAGGGAGCTGGCTGAACAGATTATTGTGGAATCGTCTGCATATTGAACTGGACCATTGTAGATGGCACTGATAACAATTTTAGTTTATTTCCCTAAAACTTTTCTTAAGCTCCATAATAGCAATTTAGATAGAATGTTAAATACATGCCATCATAATCCTTGTTCGCCTGCCAGTGCCACTTACTACCACAAATCTTCCATTACTATCTTTTTTTCCTCTCTTCTATCACTAATGAAGCTCCTCAAGCAATTAGTAAAATTACTTTCCTTTTCCAATGTTCCCGCTATTCTACTGAATATCCATACTGAAACCCTTAAATTCACATGCTCACGTTTTACAAATGTCTCCTATAGCATTGCTATTTGCATTCTATATTTCTTAATACACCTCTATGCACTTATTTTGTCTATACCCATGAGGCCATTCAAATTCCAAAATATGTTTAGTGTAGCCCTTATAAATCATAATTCCTACTTGTTATATGACAGTTTTTAAATGTCTATTTTCAGCTATTGTGTTGCATGCACCCAAAAATGTTTGGCAAGTTGTTCCTGTATACAGTTTCTTGCCGTCTCTATTTGAACTGACTTTGTTTTAATAAAAACCCTTTAAAAATGCCCCAGAACATGTTAACACAAGTTAACCTAAATATGCAAAGCTGTATGCATATTCAAATAATGAATTTAAGCCTTCTGAGAGGAACAGTTGCCCAAATCGATAACTGCACCCACAGGCCTTTCCAAGCCTATAATTAAGGTTATCCGTGCTAAAGTACATGCTACAACCTGTGCTCCAGCAGACTAATTGCTTCTGTTTGCATCTTTATTCCTTTCCCAGATCTGAAAAACAACTCTTTCAGAAAACATTACTTTTACCCTTAAAGTGCACTGGCTATCTTTAAATGCAATTAAAGTACACATTGTTCTAATAAAGCTGCTATCTTCTATTCATTTCCAATCATTCAAGGTTTAGTTTTTAATGAGCTGCTTGTCCTTGTACCTTTTTGTTTAGCTCAGTAAACAATGTCCAAACCTCTTGATTTATTGCCTTCACCATTAGCTTGCTTCCATGGATGTACTTCTCAAGTTGCACTGAAAATTTTGCTAAATAAAAGTTATTCATAACACTGTGGCCTTTCATTTAAAAAAAAAACTTGCTTAAACAAAAAAAAAACAGTTTAAGCCAAGGACATTAATCATGACATTCACCTTTGCAAAAGAAAACATTTCAACTCTGCATATAATTAGTGCACTTTTACACCCCGCCAGCCCATGATTACTGCCGGTTAAATTAAATTGTCCAGTCTTCTTTTCTATATTGTAATGCCTACATGTTGTAAAACAAAAAGAAAAGTGCTTTTACTTTATCTTCATCACAGAAGTCACTGAAAATGCTTTACCGTATAACATGCAATATACATCATGATTTTTTTACAAATACTTGAACCAAACTTGTTTATGCATTTTCTCCGTTTTCTTTTAATGTCCCCCCCCCCTAAAAAATAAAGTTTAACAAAGTCGATACAAATCCAATTCTTTGCCCCTCTCTTGCCATAGTTGCACATGTGATTGATGCTTTTTATAGTCTTGCATTTAACTAATTTCAGTGTTGCTGGTGGTCTTGCTCATCTCCATCTCCCGACCCCAGACAAGGTGCTCCTGTTTCTTCTAGTCAACCCTGTACTTTTTCTACGTCTCAAACATTTTCCATTAGAACACTGGAAAAGTATCACTGTGAGCTTTCTTATCAAAAGAAAGAGAAGATGAGTTCCTTTCTGTTTGATGGCTCACTTTTTGTTGGAGACGCTTTGTATTTCTTCTTATCCTGTTCTGCATAAAAAAGTTACTTTGATACTCCAGAAAAAAATAGTATGAAGACAGATGGCTACAACAGCATGAATCTCACATCTTCCTCCCAATATTCCCTGATTATTGGGATAAATTGTTTATCTTCTGCCTGCTATACAGTGAATAACCATTTTCTGCAAACACTTGCTGTCTCCCATATTTAATATTTTGCCCATCTGCCACAGTTTTATCAGGAACAACTTTTTCTGCTGGTATGATTGCATCTTTGCTAATGCGGGTATTGACTACTTTTTCATAGCCAGGTTTGGAGCATACACACACAGTGTCCTTTCAATTAACAAATTTTGCTGTGAATTCAGTCCAGTTACATATTTGTGCTTACATAAAATTGTCTGTTCATTCCTGTTTCTCTGATGCAGTATAAAATCTCAGGTTTTCTCCGTGTGCTCTGTCATCTGACTGCCATTCTAGAACTTTGCTATGGGTCAACAAAAGGTGCGTATAAAACATCCTCATTTGGTTTTTGTTGCTCATAACTGTGTGCAATTATCAATGTATAAAATGGTTTTGAAGAGGGGAAAAGGGGCGGTGCAGTGGTTAACGCTGTGACCTCACAGCAAGAGGTTCTCTGGTTCGATTCTCGGGTGGGGTGCCTTCTGTGTGAAGTTTGCATGTTCTCCCTGCGTTTGTGTGGGTTTACTCCGGGTACTCCCAGTTTCCTCCCACATTCTAAAGACCTGTTTCTGGAGCATTTCTCCCCGGGCCTCCACTGAAAACAGGATCTGTGGAACCTAGTCAGACTTTCCCGGTCAACGAATATATTAAAAAAAAAAAAAAAAAAAAGTACAGAGAAAGTATATAAAGATTTGGGGCAGACTGGAGACACTGCAGTTCCTAAAAGTGATCATTAAACATTGCATACTTCATTGGCTAAACTGATTTTTAGCCATAAAAAAAAAAAGTTTGCTCATCAGACACTTGAATTTATTCTAACCTGCTGCCATTAAAGAAATGATGGCAGGTCTGTGAAAACTAACTCCTTTAGGATTTAAAAATAATAAATGGATTCTGTTTCTGAACTCTGGATTTTCAACATTATACTTTGCTAATGTGGGATTTTAATTTGTTACAGTTTTTGTAAGTACAAAGTCAGAGGTACCCCGCCCAGCAGAAGCCCTGCAGTTGCAATGTAGGGACAGATCTTTGAGTAGTGTATACACAGACTATCTCCACAGCCAGCTGTGGGCAGACAAGCCTAGTTCTAAAAAATGCTGTATTTGTTTATGAAATGGTCTTTTTTGAAAAGTTAAATGCCTGTCTAGTGTGCACTACCAGCAAACAAGTGTTCAACTGAGTGATCCAGGATTTGCCTGCTCACTTTGCCCTCATGGGCAAACCACACCAGGCACACTGCTAAATGCTATTCTGTTTCTCCCCTTTATGCATGAACTAGATATTCTTATTTTTTTTAATCATAAAATTTGTTTTCTTAATGCAGAATCCATTTTTCCTCTGTGTGCCAATGGATGCTAACAATTATCCTTCCAGCCTGGCTGATTTTGTTGCTCTGCATGGGCTTATTCCACTTCCCTAACCTACTCACCATTCCCACCCAACCCTTCTTACACTGTACTTGTATAAACCTCAGTTCCACAGTCAATACCCCCCCATTCCCACCCAACCCTTCTTACACTATACTTGTATAAACCTCAGTTCCACAGTCAATACCCACCTATCACTTCCACCAACTATTTGCAGTGTCCATATGCACCCTTCCCCTAAGATTATATATATATTTTCTTTATACTTGTTCACATTTTCTAACTCCTTTGATCCTTCAACATATATTTATTCATCCCTGACGGAACTACACGTCTTAACTACTTAAACTTTCTCTTCATCTCAGTATTGCTCTTTCTACCATCACCACGCTCCTCTATTTCAAAGTGAAATCACGGACATTCTCCTTGACCCATACCTTAAGCTTCTTGCCTTCCACCAAAACTTGCTACTACCTTCCTATTTGCACTCATCCTCACTCTGCTAGCCCTGACCACTACTGATCAACACCAATAAAGCCAAATGGCTTCCCCACTCACTATAACCTCTCCCATCCATTCTTGTATTCATCCACAAGCCCTTTTCCCATTTTTATGCATGGTATTAGGGTGTCACTACAACCGTGACAGCCAGCTAGAGCCAAACTAATCCACACACTATCAAAACAGTAGCAAAACCTACTATGAAATCTCCTGTCTATATAATGAAATCCCAAGCATCTACTTCAGGAACAAAATATCCCACAGTCTTCAGCCTAAAACACCAAACAATACAAACTAAACAGGACCTTGTATTGGAATTTTATGACGTAAAACCCACCTGGTGTGGTAACATCTCCTCAAACCCAGGTCCACCCTCCCCACTTTTTACTCTAGACCAGACCATTCTATCACCAAACCCCTCCTTTTCTCTTCCAAAAAGGCATCAGCACAGTAAATCTGCTTAGCATCTCTTCTAAAATTACCAAACCCATGCATGCATATCCCAGTATCTTTTGGCTGTTCCTGTAAGCGGTCACCACACTGGATCATTGTTTTCATTTCTTCCTGTCCACTGCATATTACTGTCACACCAGCCACAGCATGTCCTCTCTCACCACATCCATAAACCTTATCTTAGGCCTTCCTCTTACCTGGCAGCTCCATCCTTCGCATCCTTTTCCCAATATACCCAGCATCCCTCCTCAGCACATGTCCAAACCAACGCAATCTCACCTGTCTGGCTTTGTCTCCAAACTGCCCAACCTGAGCTGACTCTCTAATGTACTGATTCCTAATCTTGTCAATCCTCATCACACCCAATGCAAATGTTAACATCTTTAACTCTGCCATCTCCAGCTCTGACTTCTGCCTTTTTGTCAGCCACCATCTCCAACCCATATAACACAGCTCAGTGATGAACCTGTGACATGTCAAAGGTGACACACCAGCATTCACCAACAGTTACCAAAAAACTGCTTTTGCATTCATTGCTCGTGTGAAGTGCACAGAATTATTTTGTGCCAGGAGCCAGTTCAACAACAGTGCTGCACTGGTAAGGAAGTTATTAACCTCCAAGACTATTTTGCTATACTCTCTCAACAGAGTCTGCAAAGGGCAGTGCTTGCATTTTCTCTTCATAGTTACACTTCTGCAAAGGGCAAGTAGTCTTCATTTCTAAGCATGTGCTGTTTTACATTCCTCTCAACTGTCCTCCTTAATCCCTCCTAAAACTGGTGACTTTTTATACTTAATAGACTTAATTTACTTCAGAAAATGTACATTAATTCACATTTATTTTTTTCTGTCTGTTTCAAGTTAGTAGTACTAGTAGTTTAAAACTGCCCATGTGTCTTCTAGATTTGCCCCAGATTCTGTTGAGATTTATCCATGATGTATTGAGAGCCATGCTGTTTTATTTATTTTTTGTTTAGGGGGCACACACCAACAGAGCCAAGTCGGGCATTTTCCAAATTTTTGACACACCGAACCCAAAAGGTTCACAATCACTGACCTAGTTGGTCTCGTTACCCTCTTGTAGACCTTCCCTTTCACTCTTACGGGTACCAGTCTGTCACAAATCACTCCTGACACACTTCTCCACCCTGCCTGTACTCATCTTCACCTCTCTTCCACACACACTGCTCTGAACTGTTGATCCCAAGTACTTAAACAAATTCACCGTTGCCAGCTCTACTCCCTGTATCCTCACCATTCCTCTAGCCTCCCTGTCATTCACACACACACATTCTTAGTCCTGCTAACCTTCATTCCAGTCCTCTCTAGAGCATATCTCCACCTCTCCAGGGTCTCTTCAACCTGTTCCCTACTCTCAATACAGATCACAATATCATCCGCAAACATATAGTCCACAGGGACTCCTGTCTGATCTCGACTGTCAACCACTGCAAATAAGAAAGGGCTCAGAGCTGATCCTTGATGTAATCCCTCCTCAACCTTAAATGCATCCATCACTCCTACCACAGACCTCAACACTGTCACACTACTCTTGTACATATCCTGTACTACTCCCAAATTCCTCACAATACAACAACTCTGCTGTAGGCACCCTGTCATATGCTTTCTGTAAGTCCACAAACACCCAATGCAACTCCTCCTGACCTTCTCTACACTTCTCCATCAGCACTCTGAGCAAACCTTGCATCTGTAGTGCTCTTTCCTGGCATGAAACCATACTGCTGCTCACTGATCATCACCTCCCTTAACCTAGCTTCCACTACTCTTTCCCATAACGTCATGCTGTGACTGATTATTTTTATCCCTAGTTACTACAGCTCTGCACATCACCCTTATTAAAAAAATCAGTACCAAAAAACTTTTCCGGTCCACAGGCATACTCTCATTTTCCAAGATTTCTTTAAACAAGCTGGTTAAAAACCCAGTACCATCTCTCCTAAACACCTCCATGATTCCACAGGTATGTCATCGGGACCAACAGCCTTTTCTTTCTTCAGCCTCTTCATAGCTGTCCTTACTTCCTCCTTGATAATCCATTGCACTTCCTGACTCACTGTCCCCACTTCACCCAACCTTCTTTCTCGTTCTCTTCATCAGCCCACCCAAAGTACTCTCTCCATCTGTTCAACAGAATGGATATCCCAGTATACTCAGATATATTTTCCATCACAGAAACTGTGCTTAAACCTAGCATAAATGATACTGAAATTTGCTCTTCCCCAAGCTATAATATCATTAGAGCTGACCACCTTCAAAGGAAAGCAGGAGGGATAGCCTTGCTGTACCCTCACACTTGTATACTTGTACCCTATGCAAGGTCTATCCCACAATTCCATAATGCTGAAATGCTTACCTTTCCAAACTTCAGCAAAACAAAAAGCTTATGCATTATAGGGCTCTGCTTCACTGTGGGTAATGATGTAACCAAACTCGAAGAAGCACACTCTTGTGTATCCACCACCTTTACTAAATAAGCTTTCTTTCTCCATAATGGCATTGACTGGCAGAACCCAATCTTAGATTACCCCTTCCCTAGCATTAATCTATTCACACAACTAATAAACCCCAACAAGGTACAATAAAACCAATGATAAAAGTCCCATCTTTGACTGGAGAATGGTTTCAGTCACTAGTAAATGTACTTCAGCACATGTACTTCCTGAAGTACACTGTGACCACCTACTTGCTTTCATGCACAGACGCATCTCCTAGCTAGTCGAAACATATGATTCTTAAGTTTTACATGACCTAACTTCAGCCATTTGGTTTAGTGTAATGCTAAAAAACACAAAATGGTCATCACTAAAAATGTTCCTTTTATGAATCTGATGAAAGTTTTAGTGCAAACCCTAAATAGCCTGTCCCTGCACTAAAGAAGAGCCAAATTTAGGCATTTCTTCATAGCTCTCTAAGCAAACTAATGATAAATGGAGACAAAGCCTGGAAGGAATGGCAAATAAAAACCTACATTTTTTAGGCAACTTTATAATCGGGTAAAAAAACAGGTAAAGACAAAACAATGCTGTTCACACCTACGAACCAGCCATAAACACATTCCAAAAAGAATATGGGTTACAATTGACTCCCTGCTAAATCCTTGTTCAAAAAAAAAACATCCCAATAGCTTGCAGACTACAACCATTTTCAATACAAATTCCTTTCCTCTTACTCCAGTCTCTTCATCTATTAAAAAAAAAAAAAAAAAAAAAAAAAAAATGCTCCTTATGCTGAAGCAGTGCTCCACCTCCACTGATGACCTCTCACCAGAATATCTTAAAATAAGCACAGGTGCCATTGTTTAGCCTGTAAGTGTTGAGATCAATACATTTACACATGAACCTTTGTTCTCTGTTTCTCTGGGGAAAAATGCCACGTCATTCCCCAACACAAAGGCAGCAACTCTACTTAAGTATCAACCTTCAAAACCATTGCAATATCTTCCCCTCTCATCCAAAATCTTTGAAAAATGTACCCACAATACTTTTCCAATGCCGCCTTCATAATCAACAACTAACCCCCACTTATGGTTTCTACCCCCCCAGCACAAACTCTGCCGTACTATCCTTCTTGGACACTAAAGCTATGGATTTTAGGCATCTTTGTCGTAGTCTTATTCCTAGATCTGTCTAAGCTGTTTGACACTGTCTCTCATCCAGATCTCCTGCAACAACTAACCAACATTGGATTATCACCTTCCACAATCAACTGGTTCCATAGTTACCTGTCAAATTGGTATCAGTTTGTAAAATATTAAGGTTCTGTCTCCCACTACCCAGCAAACACCATAGGTTTTCCACAAGTGTCCATACGTGGTCCCTGCCCTAACATTTTTACCAACAATTTCTACACATTTGCCCATCAAGCTTCCCTCGTTCCATATGCTGATGACCCTATACTTATCTACTTCACCTCCAGCAGGTTACCCAGGAAGTGTTTACTTCAATAGAGACTTGGCACATTAGTGCCCAAATTCTACTTAACCGGAAGAAAACCAAATTTCTCTTGTGAGCCCTAAATCTCAAAACGATGAAAAAAATAATTTAAAACCCTCTCATTAAACAACTCTGAGATAGACATAGTCTCCCACGGAACTGTTAGGCATATAATATACAACAATCTCACATTTGACCTTCATGTTCCAGGCTGCATCAAAAAAAAAAAAAACCTAGAAACTGCTCTGTATAGGTATAACCACTGCCTAAATAAATCTTTTAAGTCCTCTCTTGCTAATACATACCTTCTGTTCTTAGTCCTGTATGGAGCTCTTAACCTACAATCATCTCTAAAAGCTAAACTTTTGTTACAATAAAATTGCAAAATTTGCAACTAACTCATTTCATGTTATCCACGAACCTTATAAATCCTCTAGGCCAAGCCTGTGCTGCTATTACTATTCAAAACTTTGAACTCCATAATCCCCCCTACCTATCGGATCTAATCCAAACCAGTAATCCTCTTGTTAAAGGAATTCTTATTAAAGTTCTTGCTCTGTTCCTGTACATCACATGGCTGAGCTCCCCTACTTCCTTAATAACCTCACTCATCCCTATTCTTACTCCTGATTTCCACTATTTGTCTGTCTACCCCCCCACACACACACACCATCATATAGCAGCCTTCAGAACCTTCCAGTACATCTGCTTGTAAATCCCCCCCCCTTATAAATACCTCTGTGTATCACCTTGACTTCCTTCAAACTTTAACTAGAAGATCCTGCTTAATTCATGTAATGTATAAAGTCGTATTCATGCTGTTTATGTAACTTCTGTTTGGATTTTGTATATTTGATTTGTGCCAATGACACATCATTATTGTGAATTTTTTTGTTTTCTTATGGTAATGCTATTTCTCATATAAATTATATTCTTTTACTTGGAACATTTCTCTTTAGGCCTTCACTGAAGATGGATATTAATGACCCAACTGCACCTTCTCAGTAAATGTCAATAAATAGACTTGGGGTAACTAATATAACAGCTTGGAGTGATGGGGGTTAGTGTGAAATTAATGAAAGGTAAGGTGGAGTGCATAGTGAAGAAGAGGAGAGGTGTTACAAGTGTTGGGGAAATTCTTTGTGAGAGTGTAGAGGCATAAAAGTCATAGGTGGTCAGTCTTAGGTGGTTTGAGTTAGTTAGGAGGGGTATGTAAAGGTGTAAAATTCTTGAGTGGTCAGAGTTGTAGTTAAAGGAAATGATAGGAGGGCTATACAGAGGTATATGTGACTGAAAAGATGCAACTAGGCATGAGATACGAGCGAGTCAGTGATTAAGATAGTTAGCCTGGGAGAGCGGGACTGGAACAGAGCCAGGAATGCTGAACATAATCAATTGCTAATTTTTTTAATATGAACAGGCAGGGGATTCTCAGATGTTACATATGTAGGATGAGTGCAAGGTGTCCCAAAAGAACTGTGATTTAACAATGAGCAAGACTTGTATCAAATGATCACAGGTCTGCTTCATATCACCTAAAACCTATTCAACTGTAATAGTATAGTGGTGGTTTACCTGGAAGTGTGCAAAAATTGTGATGCATTTTATATAGGTAAAACTACACACAAACTCAAAGAATTTACAAACACTTTGACGTTCACATCAAGGATAAGAATAACGCATTGTATAAACATACCCTGAATTGTCAGAGCTAACTATAGTTTCTTTGTGTTGGAAGAAATAACCCAGGATCCTAGAGGGGTTGCCATGGGAAACTAGAACTGAATATAGAGAGGTCTGTTGGCAATTGATTCCAGAGACAACAGAGCCCCGGGCTTAATGAACAGGTTTTCCTGGCCCCTATTTTAAAATGAAGAGCACTGAGACTTTGGGTATTGTTGTTGTTCTGGTTTCTAAGGTTATTAACTTTTTTCCTTTATATTTAAGTGTTTTTTTTAATATACAGATATATTTATACGCCAATATTTTTAATTGGAATGTACACATTTCTTTAAAAAAAATGTTGAAGTATTGTAAGACTGTAGGGTGATTTGCCACATATTTTATGATTTTTAAGCATACTTCTTCATTTGTAATAAGTTTCTTTTGCTTTATTTGAACACCTTAATGTTATTTTATAAGTGCTGACCCTGACTGTCGTCGGGAATTTTATGTGGAACATTCTACCGCTAGATGGCATTATATATCTGCTTAGGAACGTGTTTTTTTATGTAACAACTGTATTAGGAAGTTGTATCCTATGTTTTTTTTTTTAATGATTTTTTTATATATATTTTTAGTAGCACACTTGGAGAGTGAGCTTTATCTTTTTTTTACAAGCAATAACCAAGTTAGCACAAACTTTTATTACAAACCAAGCAAAATAGAAAACGGATTTAGCGCTTTCATCTCCTAAGATGGAGACTTCATCAGAATCATCTGCTATACCATACTTCCATCATTTAAATATTATTACAATGCATTCCATTGGTTGATCAATTAGTAAACTATTTTAACCCATTTGGGTCCAATAGATTATAATATATAAAGTTCATATTACATTTTGTGATATAAACAGCTAAATATAACTTTGAATATAAAATAAATGCAGATCAATAAATGTTAATTTGTTTCACACACAAATACCTGGAATTTCGGGAAATTATATGGCAGCTAAGATTGGATGCCTGCAATAGTCCGGGTATTAATGATCATATTACCATTACACCAGCTTTACAGTTACTTTCATTAAACCCAAAGAAATGTAAATAAAATGTATATAAATCTATGTATACTACCCTCCCGATGCCGCAGTGGTATGGCGGCAGCATTGTTACCTCACAGCAAGAGGTTCTCCCGTTCGATTCTCGGCTGGGCTTAAGAGTGCTTGTCCTCCCCACGGTTTGGTAGTGTTTGAAAGACATGCGTGTGTAAATGGGCATGCCTTCGTTGAAGGTTGGGCATCGAGCTGGCACCTTGGCATTTTGTAAAAAAATCTACTGCCAATCATTAGCAGACTGGAGTTCCGCTGTGGCGACCCCTTACTGGAAAAAGCCGAAAGAGACCATACATATACTACCCCCCGGCGGGTTTTAGCAACAAAGAATTCTATTTTATACCACTGTATATTATTGTGGATTGACTTATATTTAATTTATATTTAATAATTTATTAAAAAAATAGGGGGTCATTTATGAATTTTATGAATTATACTATATATTCTAGGAGTTGTTAATGTATTTAATTCATTTGTGTGTGTGTGTGTGTGTATATATATATATATATATATATATATATATATATATATATATAACTGTAGTATGGTGTCTTTGTGTGAAACAAATTAACGTTTATTTGAGCTGCATTTATTTTATATTTAGCCATTTACATCACAAAGTGTAATATGAACTTTATATATTATAATCTATTGGACCCTAATGGGTTAAAATAGCTTCCTAATTGATCAACCAATGGAATGTATTGTAATACTATTTAAATGATGGAAGTATGGTATAGCAGATTGAAGTCTCCATCTTAGGAGATGAAAGCGCTAAATCTGTTTTTTATTTTGCTTGGTTCGTAATAAAAGTTTGTGCTAACTTGGTTATCGCTTGTTGGAGTATATACATTTGACAAGGAGGACAGCCTTTATTTGTACCTTACAGCTTTTTTTCTTTTAAGGTGGTTGATGGCGACTGTATTTGTGATTACTAGTAATTTACAGTTTGATTTAATTACTGGGGGCTGATACATTCATTGAATTATTGTTGAATTGATTTTTAACGTATATAAGGAAGGAATGTATGGGTTATTATCTGATGAAGTCCTGGCTGGAAGAGTCAAAAACTTGATTCGTTAAATCATTTATATTTTTTTAATAAAGTTTTGCTTGGTACTCCTCCATGTGTTTGTGGTCTACAGGGCTCTCTTGGATTGGATTTTTGGTGGCTGCCTTGTGCATTTACTTTTGGGGCACTTTCCTACATTTGAGGTTTTTTTTTTAATTGATTAGGTAAGCAAAAACTTTTGTGCCATCTTTAAGTATTCGGCAGGAAAAATGGCTGTAGCTAGAGTGGTGGGTTTGAGCTCGCCGAGACATTTTTCTATGGTTGCAGTTGGCGCTGGTTTTAAATCGAAAGAGGAGATGTTTAATTTTAGGAAGAAAGGGAAGTTGAGAATGTTGTTGGTGATGCTGAATCAGATCTGCAGTTCTATTTATGAAATGAGTGTTGAGTCTGCATGCCATGTCCTAACCAAAAAATTAGAAAAGGGACTCTAGTTTTGCAGGTTATTAAGAGCTTTTGGCCACCCAAGTATGGAATTCTGCTATCTTACAGGATATGCTGCTGATCTTTAGGTTAAAGAATGCAAAGGTCTAGAAGGTTTAGAAGTGGGCAACTTACAAAATCAAGATAGGTGGGAAAGGAGGTGAAGTTTTTGTTGTGGACCTGGACTACGGTGTATGTCGCTAGATATTTGTGGGAAATGGAAGTGGAACAATGTGTGAAAACAGCTTGATATGTTGAAATAGTATTTTTTTTTTCTTTTTTTGGAGTGATTCTATTTTCTGTTTGCATTAACAGACTCGTTTGGTTAGAATTGTGGATTTTTTTTGGAGAGCTATATTAGTGTGATATTTTTCTATTCCCTCATCTGCCACCAGATGGGATGGGGTAAATTGAAGAGCAATCATTGATAAAAGGGGTTTAATAAGAGTTCAGGGCCCTGTACTGGTCCTGTAATGATATGAGGGTAAATGGTGAGCATTGGAGAGGGTGGAATAGGTTATAAGTGGATTAGTGTGACAATGAAAAACAATGTATGGGGATTCTGGTATGCTAGTAATGGCTATTGTTTGATGAAGCTTCTCAATCTAAAATGTATCATTTTTAAAAGCAATATTCATTTAATTCTTAGAAGTAATTTTGTAGGCAGCTTCATCCATTAAAATATCCAGAAAATTCTCTGCATATGCACATAAGTAAAAACCCACCTCCCTTGCCCAGTTTCATACTTTGGGTCAAATGATTAACAAATCTATTTGATAGTTCATTTTTATCCTTGTTCAGACTGTAAAAATGAAGTTTGTTAACCAACTTCCTAAAATTTGACTCTCAAGTGTTCTGAAATTGCTAAACCTGGATACATGGGGTGATTGCAATTGCTTTCCTGATGACACCACCAAAAAAGGGCATCTGGGGAATAATTATTTATTCTAGTAATACATCTGTCATCAGTTTTCTATGAATGGATGTAAGTGAAATACTTATGGAACAAGTTACAAGTATTAATTGTATGCAAATTTCTATAGTTGAATATATTAAAACTTTCAAATTGTAACTCTGTGTCTCAGATTTCTCGACATGCTTCTCATTCTCCCCCCTGGTTGCCTGATGCATTTTCTGGGCCTTTCCTTTGGGTTCATTTCAGGTGCTGCAGCATAGCTGTATGTCCACCCCGCTATCCAGTCTGATCATGTGAGGGGCTGGAAATGGCAATTATTTGTAGTTGCTACTGGGTCAGTGTCTACTATATTACCACTAGGGAAAGGGTATGACTGAACTGTAGGCTGATTTGGTTTCCCCTCTGAATTTTTCCTTGGCATTAGAAAGTATTGTAACTCTGTTTTGAACTGTTTTCATATTAATGCACTGAAATGCAAAAAATAATGGTTTTGAAAAGATAAATCCAGTATGTTCGTGCAGCTCTGAGATTTAATGCTTATAATCTGTGTACATAATGTGGTCTGAAATTTATTGCTTAGTCCAATTTAAATCCTAGTGAAGCTATGACAGTAGGTTCATAGGTAGGTACTAGGCTATGGGCTCTGGGGCCTAGATGAGCCTAGCCAAAAAGGTACCCTGGCTTTCACCACCCAAGAAAAGGCGTTGGTCCATATTGAATATCCAAATGTTAAACTGCAAATGCTGCATAATCTTTTAGCAGAAGCTTTCTGGTGCTGCAATGAAGCAGTCTAATACTGACTGTTAATGACCATCTAGGGGGATAACTATTTGAATTGCTCCAACTCCATGCAGAGTTCTGCAATATGTGAGGCAACAGACCAAAAATCTGGACTTTGCATTATACTAAATCTAAGATTGCCATTTCTGACTGCTGCCTTCTTGAGGTATGGCGATCTCACAGTTGGTAAAGTTTGGGTGTGTGGGGACCTTAACTCACATTGGGAGGTGCAGGGACAACAAATTTGAAGAAGTGATTACCAATATTTCCTGTTCTTGTATTTTTAGTCTTTTGTGGCATTTCAGGACTTGTTATTGTGAGCCCCAACATTTCACTCTGGATCCTCATGTAGAGAACCCACAGGACCTGTCTGGCTCCCCAAGTGTAGTCAAACTGTTAACTGCAGTCCAGGGTTACAATCAGGATTGTGATTAAGATTGACTCTTGGTTCAGTAAAGTCATTCTCTTGGGAAACCTGACCTGCACTGCTGAGGGTCAGCACATAACTCTTGAGGTCCACTGGCCCTTAAAACGTCTTGGAGGATGGTTAGACCAAGATGATGTCAGAGGAGACTTGTGCGGTTTTTCACAGTGGAAGGGACCTGCCTGATTTTCATCAGCTCATACCCCGGATCTTGAGAGGACTTGCTAAAGCCTCACCTGTGAATAAAATGGAACAACTGTGATAAGACTGCCTGAAATAAGGTATTGTTAGAATGGATGCCATGACATATTAGGGCTGAGACTGTGCAAAGAATGAATTCATGTAATCTGCACTCTTATGCTATTTTTTTCCTGAACTTCATTATTAATGGAAATGAGAATAGGAAACTAAAGTGCATTTGAGGTGTTACTGGGAATTTATTTTCCAGATTTGTGGCAATGCATTTGGACAATTTCTTATTTAGGTAGACCCCTGTTCTTGGTGAGAGTGGTCACCTGTGATATTTGCATCTTTTTGAGTACTGGCTTGAGATCCGTATTCTGCATCTGAAGCCTTTCTAATCTAAATAGTTTGGATAAGTCCCATGTCTTGAGTTTGTGCAGAAAAGAGAGGAACCACAACTTTAATCATTTAATAAGAATTTTGATGCATCCGAAGCAGGAAGAGGAAATTCTTAAGTTCTGCTTCATAACTTTTTATCAAAATGTATTTCCTTTGGATGGTAACACACAAGTTCCAGTGTTTACAAAGCTGTCATTTTTGGTGTGTGGTGGCAGGAATGGGGGCAGTAAATATGATACCAGGGGCTTTAGTATATTCTTTTTACTGCACTCAAGATGGTTACATAACATAGGAGCAAATGTTTTCAGTGACTGCTGCTTGATAGCAGTGTGGGCTTTATCACTGAGAGGGCAATCCATATATTCTCTGGAAGTGGCTTTCTCCACTGTTGTGACCATGGAGTCTGTATATATTAGTAGGGTCACTCCATAATGGGGGTGCAAGGGAGCTTGCCCCCTGCAAAAAAAAAAAAAAAAAAAAAACATTTCTGATTGCTGAATGTTGCTTTCAGTGATAGCCCCTCACCTCGCTATTTTGTCTTTCTGAAAAAATGGCATTCAATAAATCCTGAATTCCATAAACTTTAATTATCCCTTCAGAAATTCAGCCATTCTTTGCGGAATTAAGTACAACTCTGTTTGACCTACTGTATTTCTGTTATTCTAGGACATGTCTGGCCTAATCTGCAGAATCCTTTTCTGATCTTGCCTTGAACGTGTTGCACTGATCTTGTCTAGAAGCTCTAAAATGAGTTATGCAATTTGGTTTAAATTGTATGTTTCCTTTTGTTTCCAGCACGGCACCACAGACTAAACTACAATGGCCCCGGTGTTATAGGGGAGATGATTTGCGATTGGATTCCTGCCAGTAAGTGATAACATTGTCACAAAAAATATATATATATTGAAACCTGGTACGGGTGTATTTCTTTGATTTTTATGCTTAGATTTTGAAAATATGTTTTTCATGTTGTGTGTAGCTGTAGTAAACACCATATATGTTATCTGAGAAGTAACTCCAATCTGTAATCTACAATGGAAGAGATTCTGTAACCTCTGCAATGCATCTGCATTATTTTTTTTTTTTTGGGGGGGGGGGTTCTGCTTGATGAAGGGGTTGCAAAAAGTAAAATAGCTGGCCCATTGTAGTAGTAGATCATGCTTTAGTCTTTCTTAGTTGAAAATTCTTTATTGATGTTTTTTAATTACCTGTTTTTGTTTTTATTCTTCCCCTGGAGGCAAGTCACAATGATCATTTTTGCAGCAAAACTGAAATATTTGCTTAATTTTGCAAACCTGTATTTTCTCTGCTGTTCATACCTTCCATTTTTCTAACAAATAAGCACATGATCATGGCATTTGTAGTAAAGTGTAAGAATGCAGTCTCTTGTGCCTGGGTTAAGCAATACCTGATGTATAATATATAGTGTTTCGTAGAATCTTGATAGATCTTGTTTGGTAACTTGCTTTCAATTAAAACAAAGTGTGTGCATCTGTCCTTTGCTTGTATATTGTTCCAGTATGCCATGATGTGCTATAGATGGTAGCCATAAGCTTGTATATCTGTTGACACCAGGGTTTCACATGTTTTAGCCCTATGTCAGCTGTTTAACATGGGTCTATATTGCGTGATTGAATGATCACAATAGCGAATGCTCTAAAGAGCGAAAAATGCAGCACATCAAACCCATTATTGTGAGAGGCTGTGCCCCCTCCACACACGCACTCAACTAAATATATATATACCAACTCCAAGATCACACTACAGTGAGGAAAGGGCAAATATTCTTTTCTTCACTGTACTGAAAAGCACTTCGGTGTGCTGCATTTTCGCTCTTTAAAGTGTTCGCTATTGTGATTTGATCACGTGATATAGACCAGTATAACACTTGGCTTCCCTCATTGCCTCTCTCATATTAGCCTTGTCATTGCTGTTTCTGCTGCGTAACCTCGACATGTTAACTCAACGTAGCCAAGACAGTAAGAGACGTTTTACCATTTGCAGTTGAGTTGATTCTTGTGGTTTATGTTCATAGGTTCATACCAGGCTATCTGCCCTAGGGCATTTATAAGCCTAGCCAGAGTGTGTTTGGCTTTCGCCACCCATTTTAAATTAATTCTGCTATGCCCTTTTTCGAGGTTAGTATACAGTGCCTCTGTCTAACGGTGACACAGAAGTGATACCCGGAGTAAACCTACGATCTCCCATCCACTCATCAAGATTCCTCTTGAAGAGAGTCAATGAGGGACTCTGCCTAACCTGGACTGGGATTTTATTCCAGAGTGAAGGGAGCCTCTGAGTTATGAATCTGTCCCTCCAGCATGTCCTATTTATTTCAGTGCTGAGGTTCAAGTCTCTCGAGCGCGTAGCTCGATGGGATTTGGATTTTCTGAGGTGCCGCATGTCCATTAATTCTGGGTTGGACATGGCTTTATACGTCAGGCGCAGATCGCCTCTGAGCAGGCGGTATGCCAGTGAGTAGAGCTGGAGTTTCTTTAACCAGGCAGCATATGGCATCTGTTTGAGCCCTTTGATCCTCTTGGTGAGGTGCTTTTGGGGTCTTTCCAGTTGCTGCAGGTGTCTGGTAAGGTACATCCCAAAAGGGGCATTGTACTCAATTATGGGCCTTATGAGGGATGAGTAAAGAGGCACGATGACCTCCCCTGATCTAGATGTGAATCCCTTCATGATTAGGTGGGCTACATAAAATGTTTTTCAAACCACTTTGGCCACGTTGTTTTCAAATGAGAGATTGCTATCAACTTGGGTCCCCAGGTCCCTAATTACTTCTTCCATACTTAATGGATTACCACCTATGTGGTAATTTGTGGGCACTTTATTTTTGCCAAAGGGGATGACTATACACTTTTTGGCATTTAGCTTGAGGCCATGGCTCTGGCACCAGTTGTCTGTTTCTATGAGGCCCTTTTGTAGGATGCTTGTGTCGGCTGGAGAGTCAATTATGGTGCCTAGTTTTCAGTCATCTGCGAACTTGGTCAGCCACAGTCCTTCCGTGTTGGCCTGTACCTCCGAGAAATATATACCAAACAAGAGAGGTCCCAGGACTGGGCCTTGTGTGATGCCACTTGTAACTGGTTTGGCGTCTGACATGGCTCCAGCAATTCTAACCATGTGGGTTCTGTCCTTGAACCAGTTTGCAACCCATCTAGTGACATAGGGGTTTATATTTAAGCTGCTGAGCTTGTCTATAATGCCCGAGTGGGGTATTGTATCTAAGGCTTTTGCGAGGTCCAGGTAGGCTGTGTGGACCACCTTCCCCTCGTCAATGGCCTTGGTGACTGTTTCAAATAAATCGACCAGGTTTAAGAGGCAGGATCTGCCCTTAACAAAGCCGAACTGGGTAGGGTCCAGTGTCTGTAGGTCCCCAATATCTTTATTTATGAGGTCCATGATTATCCTTTCCATAGCTTTGCAGACCAAGCTAGTCAAGCTTATGGGGTGATACTTTCCAGGATCCGTTGAGGCACCACCTTTGTGGAGAGGGACCACCGTTGCTGTACGCCACTCTTTGGGTACATATCCTGTAGTAAGGCTGAGATTGAACAGTTTTATGTTTGGGTTTAGCTCTTCTTGGAGTTCATGTAGGACGCAGCCCGGGACACCGTCTGGTCCCATTGATGCTGTGTGTTTTGCTTTGGAGAGGGCGGCTCTTTCCTGAGCATCTGAGATGTCAGGGGGGCAGCACTCTGCTGGGATAGATATTTGCCCTTTTGGTGGGGGGGGAGAAGTTTGCACTGAACCTGTCAGCTAGGATGTTGGCAATGTCTGTGGGTTCGGGGTATTTTTGTCATTTTGGACTAATTCTGAGCATATCTGGGAATTCCCACCCAGGTTCCTAACATAACTAAAGAAAGCCTTGTGATTATCCTTGGTGTCCTGTGCAATTTTTCTCTAAGCTGGCCTTGGACGATTTTATGAGTGCCCGTAGTTTTTTTGCTAATACTGATCAGAGATGCCTTCCCTTTTTGGGATTTTGCTATATCATGTAGTAGCTTCCTCCTTCTATTGCATAGTTTGTTTATGGCTGGGTGGCTGGGGTCCACCAGACAGGATGCCTGCCTTTGGAGGATTTGTCCTTGATTTTATTTGGGATTGCATGATCCATGCATTCCTGAAGGTGTTCATAGAATGCATTTGTAAAGGATTCTGCGGTCTGGGCCGTATTCCACAGGCCCGGGGGCTTTGAAGGATTCCACCTCGGTTTTGAGGAGTGTGAAATTTGCTTTAGAGAAGTTTTTCACTGTGGTTTTCTGGGCAGGGGGTGGGGTCGGGATGTGACTATCCAGTGAGATTAGTTTATGGTCTGATCTTACCAGTGAGGGATACACTTCTGGTCTGGAGCATAGAGCCACCATGTTGGTGATTATCAGGTCCAGTATGTTTTCCCCTCTTGTGGGAGTGGTAACAAGTTGTTCCGTAGCATTTGAGTTTATAAATTCTAGGAACCTTTGGGCTAGGGTGTTGGAGCTAGAGTAATGCTCCCAGTCTGTTTGGGTAGTTGAATTCGCCCAATATAATGGTGTTTGGAGAGACCTTCATATTTTCCAGTGTTCTCAGGAAGGCCGAGTGGGGTTCCTGGGTTTGGGAGGGTGGTCTGTAGCAGGCTATAAACTGGAAGACAGTTTTACCCACTGTTAGTTGCACATGGATAGTCTCTGATGCTTCATGCTGTGCCACCAACCTGGAGGTGTGGGTAGTATTCCAAAGTTAAATATTCTCTAACCAACACTCATGTCAGCTGCCTTGACTACATTGGAAGGGCTTAATGTGACCCTGAAGTTTTAACTTGGCCCTACAGAGACTGGTCATGGGAGAAGAGGAAGGTGCTCCCTCTAAAATGGATACCTTTTGTCTTCCATAGGAACTCACTGCAATCATCTGCAGAAGGATCCTATATGTATTCTTGGGCAAGAGTCCATGGTAATAAGGAGCAGATCATGAGGCGATGGCTAAAGTTTTTCTAGCCTTTAAGTCATTAAGACATTTTGGTAGCCGCCATTCCTCTGACCACTCATTGGTTACATTTACCAGTGAATTGTTAAGGAAAGCATGCCCCCTAGCACCTCCCTCGCATGTTCATAGGCATTTACTAGGTTAATGACTGCAAGGGCCTTTTTACGGCTAGCCATGCATCCCAAATCTGTGACAAGTTCTGGTATCTTTGAGAAGTGTAAGCAGGGGCCTGAGAGGTGAACAAGTTTATAGGTTCACAGGATCATAGGAGGTTACTAGGCTATCAACCCAGAGGTCATTTCAAGCCTATATGTTTTGTGCCAATGTAATACCATAGATGCTCTAGTCAATACCCAGAAATGTATTTAGCAACAACTGCCCATGTCCAGGAGGGTTGAGTTATCCCTGTTAAGAATTTATGGTGTCCCATCCACTTGTCCAGGTTCCTTTTGAACAATGTCTCCTAGAGGTGCTTTGCTTCAGATGAACTGGTAGCCTATTCCAAAGATGTGTCAGTTACTGGGGGACATATCTGTCCCTCCAGCACGTCCTATTAAAGTCGCAGGCAATATTTAGGTCCCTGGAACGGGGAGCTCTAGTTCCATTTGATTTTACGGATATGCAGCAAATTCATTGGCTCTGGGTCAGAGATTGCTCTGTAAGCCAGGCATGAGTCTGCCCTAAGAAGTCTATACCATAATGTATAGTGACAGGGACTTTAGTTGGTCTGTGCAAGGTATGTGCTGGAGTCCCTTGATCTTCTTACAAACTTCCGAGGTCTCTCTAATTGCTGCAGGTGCTTTGTATGGTACATGTCGAAAGGGGCCTTGTACTCATTCACTAATTAGGTCCATGATTAGTACAGAGGGGTTATAACCTCCTTTGCTCTAGAGGTGATGCCTTTGCTAATTAAGTGTTCTACATAGAAAGCCTCCCGTACTACAGTAGAGACATAGTGGTCAAAGTTAAGGTTTCAGTCTACTTGTGATCCCAGATCTCTCACCACTTCGTAGGTACACAGGCTATTGTTAATTTGATAGTGTTAAGGGCATTGTTTTTACCAAAGGGAATGATGTATTTTTTTATTTATTTACATTTGTTAACTGGTTAGAGTCTGGCTGGGCAAGTATAGCCCATTTTCTGGAGAATAAGGTCCATAAAACGAAATTGTCTTGGCATAGAACGTTCCATCTGTGTTTATCTTTGTTCATTGCTGATGGGTTATCGGTTCCATCTTCGGAACTGAGACTACCTTATACCAAGTTCGCATCAGCCAAAAACTCTCTGGCTGAGATCCTACCCAGAATGCTCTGCTCCCTGTTACCTCAGATCGAGTTTGCAAGTTGATAGACAAAAGTAGAGGCTACCTCTGGTCATAACAGACCTACAACAATGGGAAAAAATGAGCATATGAGATCAACCAGGAACCTCCGGAGGGGGGTGGAGGGTGGGGTGTAATGAATGAATGAAAATCAACAACACAGATGGAATGTTATGGTAAGACATAACTTCTTTATCTGATGTTAATCTTTGTTCATTCCTTACTGATGGGATAGAGTCCCCAGCTACCTGTATCCCTGGGCGGCCCATATGGAAGGACATTTCCTGAGCACCATCTAGCCAAAAGAAGCTCTTCACAAAAAAACAGCAAAGAACGATCTCCAGAACAACATAGAAACTGCAAACAGAATCCAATTTATTTCCTAACTTTAGCGCTTCTACCAAACAGTCTTCAAGAAGTATACAAAACAATTCCAATACATTCCCCTTAACTACCTACCAGAAACAATTAATGCCAATTAAAAAATCAATTACAATTATACAATTAAAATACTTCCAGTTGATCTCACAATTAAGACCCTGTGGAATCATAGTATTCTATTTTAATATAAAGATTCTTTAAATTGATCTTTTATCCTTTCTTCATCTCCTAATTCTACAAACATTGTTTCTAAGACAGTAGCCTGTAGTAATTTATAGTCACTATTGTGACATTCTTTAAAATGGACAGCAATCGAAGTTTTAGTTTTACATTTTTTAATGTCTCTAACATGTTCTTGCACACGACATTTAAACTTTTAGTCTTGCCTATGTATACCAACCTACATGGACAGTGCAGAGCATATATAATTCCTTCAGTAACACATGAAAATTCCCTGATACATAAATTATTTCCAATTTTGTCAAATGTTTGAACGATCACCTCACAAATATTACGTTCTCCACCCGGGAAAGTCCCCTTTAGCAATGGATTTATTCTAACACCCTCTACAGGGGCTATGAAATAAGATTTTACCAATTTATCCGCCAAACTGATCCCTTTCTTAAATGAAAAGACAGGATGGTGGTTAAATTTCTTTGTTTTTCATCCCTTAACAGAAACTTCCAGTAATGTTTGACCTGTTGTGTCTGTTCACTAAGAACATTATATGCCATCACCACATATACGTTTTGTTAGTCTATATTCCTACTCTCATATGTATTTCTCACATGATTATAATTAGAAGTAGTATAGTATTGATCATAAATTTTGTCCAAGGCCTCAAAAATATTAAACAATGAATACCCTCTACTCAAACATGTTCGAGGTAGATAAAAGTGCCTTGGATAAGTCTCTTTTATTACAAATTCTATGTAGTCGTAAAAATTCCCCATATGGTAAAGAATTGATTAAATGCATAAGGTGAAAACTAGAACCATGTAAAAATTTCCCACCATCCTGAAACTTTCTAAATACAGAAGTAGACATTTCATTAGTTTCTGTGCCTACTAAGTGCACATCCAAAAAATCTACCTCTTTACCAACCTGTAAGCCATCAAAGGATAAATTATATTCATCACATTGCAAATCTGTCTCAAAATCCTGAACTTTCTACGTGCCATCCTGACATACAAAGATAAGATAATCAATGTATCTACAGTATTTGACTGTTTTTTAAAGACTTCATGCTGATAAATATATTTTCTTTCAAATAAAGCCATAAATAGGTTGGCATAGGTGCCCCCATAGCTGTACCTTGTAGCTGATGGGATATATGTTAATTGAAAGAAAGTTATTTTTAAGCTAAATTCCACCCATTCCATAATGTAATTTGACAAGGGGCAGTCATCCAAAATAGATTGCAAAGCTGTAATACCATTCATGTGTTTAATATTCATGTACAAACTAGTGACATCCAGTCACCCAGTAACACTTGTTCCAATTAATTTCCATAATCTTAAGAAAATCGAAGGTGTCCTTAATGTAGGAATCCAGTCTGTGTACATAGGGTAGTAAATATTCATGTATAACTATGCCAATGTTGTGTAAAAAATAATTGGTTGCCGCCACTATGGGCCGGCCAGGAGGATCCACCACATTATGTAGTTTCGGTAGGCAATAAAAAGTAGCCATATTACATTTATCTATATTCAGCTTTTTACTAATATCCTCCTTGGTTAAATAACCTAAACGTTGTCCTTTTCATTAATAAAGCCTTGTATTGGTTTAATACCTCATGGTACATAGCAATATTCACAAACTTATACACATTGGTATCTTGTAGATGAGAATTATACATTTTAAGATATTGTTTGTAGGGTAAAATCGCAATCTTATTACCCTTGTCCACGGGTTTAATGTCCACTAACTGAATTAATGCTGTCCATTCCTTAACAAACCGATGATTATTCTACCTAAATTCATTATACACCTATTCCACAGAGAAGAGAAGCATAGCCATAAAATTCCTAGGTATAAAATTGCTTTTATATTTTAATATTAGATGTATTATGTAAACAATATGCATTATAATTTGTGTTAACATCCATCTCATTATCCCAAACCTTTTCAGATTCGCAGGAATAAAATATATCAGCATCATAGTTATTCACCTCAAAGCAACACTTCAATTTATGTGACAATTTTTTAAATAAACCCTGTTCATTAATATGCCAAGAAACCAATACAGTAGAAACAAATTTTAGCCCCAAGTTTAATACCTTGTTGTTCATTAGTTAAATGGCAACTAGACAAATTAACCAGTGATGCCTTATTGGTGACAATAACATTATTGCCACCTACTGCATTTAAAGTGTCCACCTGCTGATGTAGAAGTCGTATTCCCTCTTTTTTGGTTAAAATTTCTGTCTTCCTCTGTTGCTGACGAAAATGCTGTTGATATATTTCCAGGCTGCTGAGCCAGTGGAAATGAAGGTAAAGACCTAGATTCAGTTTCCAAATCTGTAGTGAATGACGTACCCTCAGAGGAAACAAAGGAGACTGCAGCGGTCTTTTTGAAATCTGCCTTCTGACGTTGAGGTAGTCCCCATTTTTAGAGCTTTCTTTGGTCTTCCACAAGAAGGCCCAGCCTCCACTATAGTCACAGATATCTCTGATTTTGCCAGTTTTCTGTTCCACAATATCACTCTAACTTTTTAAGTTTACCATTGATATCACTGAGCAAATTCAAATTGGGAAAGATGAGACCAGACAACTATAAAAACCAAAAACACACGGAGGAACCAAGACTTCGCTGTAGATTGGTTTAATGAACCAACATCCAAAAATACAAAGCGCTTTTAGTCTTTTACTGTGAAGAGACGACTTCAGGCAAAATTGCACATAAATTCATACCACTTAAATACTACACCACTCCCCTAATTAACACAACACAGATCAATTCCACTGTAATAAAATATTAAAAGCTGAAAAATGAAAATATTAAAATGTGTACGTGGCAACACTACATTATGCTAAAACTACACACTTAAACTTATTAAATAAATATAATTTATTTGCAGTATATAATGCCACTTCCCAATATCTAAAACACATATAATTTAATCAGTTGTAAGAATATGTTGAAATAAGTTCAAGTACATTCTAAAATGACGTAAAATTAACAGTCCTATAGCAGTAAAAAAATAAAAAAAAAATGTAGGAATGTTATATAAAATGCATTATGAAAAATGTAAGTGAATGTAGGTGTAAAATTGTATAAATCTATATTAAAAATAAGTTTAGACTTATCTCATCAAATTCTTCAATTTGAGAATGCAGGTGATGGAATAAACTTCATTTAACCCGAGCGACTGACATGCCCTAGTACGCAGCTGCCAACATAGTTCCAATTTTTCAAGCAGCAAAGATTCCAGGCCACCCCTACCATCGCATTTGATACTATCAATAGCCCTGAATTTAAAAGTATGATCTGGGTAATCATTAATGTGTCTTGCAAGTGCGTTCTAACTTATGATTCTTGATGTAATATAAATGTTCGTACACCACCTCTCTTACTTTCCTATCTGTCTTGCCAGTATAGTAAGAGGGGTGGTTTTGGCACTGGGCCAAGTAAATCACACCCTTGGATTGACAATTTAATCTATATTTAGTTGTACAAGTTCGTTCCCTTGTACTAAAAGAAGTTCCTGTTGTCATGTGTACACAGTATCTGCACATAAACATGCCCTTAATTCTCTCGGGTGATAACTGAATACTTTTACATTCTAAAATGTTCTTTAAATTCTTACATTTAAACACAAGTCTAGGTGGCTCATTAAAAAGTTCTTGGATAGTATGACCACTAATAATTTATTCCCAATTCTTGGATAAAATATTTCTGATAGCGAAACTATCTATGCTAAACAGCATAATAAAGGCTAAACTTAAATCACTGACTGGTATATCCAGTGTATTACTTAAATTCGATGTTCCATTCCCTATAGGGTTGATATTTGTCCTAACAAGTAAAATTGGCTTGTAAACCCCTAATGTCCTTTTAGTTGTAACCTCCTCCATCAGGGGATTCAGAAAGGTCTGAGGGGATCCCCGGTTAAGAAACCTGGATTCCAAGTTGTTACATTCATATTTAAACTCATCTTCTTTGGAAACCATACGAGCAGCTCTTACTAATTTCTCTTTTTACCACTGATGATCTTTGATGAGTGGGGTGGCAACTGCTAAAATGGAGGCAATTGTTGCAATAGGTTTCCTTACGGGAGTATACTTGCTGTGTAACAGCACCTTTCCATATCTTTCCTTAGATGTGCATCTAAATAAGATATCTGACTGTGATTGAAAACATAAGTAAAAGATAAAAAATCAGTTGTACTATTGAAATAGGAAACCAACAGTCTACCCTCTGTTTCATCTCCATGAATTAACATGAAAATATCATCCAGATAGCGTGTGTAAAACTGAATTTGGCTTGATATGAGTCACTTCATGTATGTACTCATGTTCCCAGTGGGCCATGACAAGATTTGCAAAACTGGTGCCACATGGGGAACCCATTGCTACCCCAATTTTTTGCAAATAATGTTTACCTTTGAATGTAATGAAATTAGAACTCAAAATGAAGTCCAATAATTCTTCTACCAAAGAAATCTCTGAATTGGGGGCTTTTTGACACACAATACATTTTTCACCCATTCAATACCTTGCGTTTGAGGTGTGGAAGAATATAGATCTTTCACATCGACTGTTAAAAAAAATTACAATTAGTGAATTCTAATTCATTGATATTAGATAGGAAGGTCCACAAATCTGTACAAATTTGTTTTTCACTCATGACATTTTTTTCAAATGTAATAGACTACCTTAGCACAAGAATAAGTGATACTATTTCTAGCATCCACAAGTGGTCTTATTGTGGAATCATTTAAGCATTTGTGGATCTTTGGTATCCCAAATAATAAAGGTAGTCTGGGTGCTAGCATATTCAAAAAATTAAACATATCCATGTCAATTCTACTTTCTATAAACATATCATTAAGGTATGAATGTATTCTATTAAATGCAGTGTCCATTTCACTTTTGGAAATTTCTTCACAAGTTTCAGTTGATACAATACTTTCCATTCGCCGAATATAATCGTCACAACCCATTAAAACTACCCCACCCCACCCTTATCCAGTTGCATTATTCTCACGCCAGCATGTTTGAGTAATGTAAGCTCTTCTCTCTCTTCCCTAGTAGTGTTCAAAGCATTCCTGTTGTACGCATTCATGTTTAAACAATTAACAATATCTAATTCGCATGCACGTTTGAAAAGTGACACTGTAGGGTGTAAGGGTGGGTTGAATGTACTGGCTACTCTAAACACATTAGAAACCATATTATGATGTCCAAACATAATAAGATAAGTCTAAACTTATTTATAATATAGATTTATTTATACAATTTTACACCTACATTCACATTTTTCATAACACATTTTATATAACATTGCTACATTTTTTATTTCTTTATTTTTTAGTGCTATAGGACTGTTAATTTTAGGTTGTTTTAGAATGTACTTGAACTGAACTTATTTCAACATATTCTTACAACTGATTAAATTCTATGTGTTTTAGATATTGTGCTTTAGATATTGGGAAGTGGCATTATATATTGCAAATGAATTATATTTATTTAATAGGTTTATTTAAGAGTGTAGTTTTAGCATAATGTAGTGTTGACACTCGTACACATTTTAATGTTTTCATTTTTCAGCTTTTAATATTTTATAGTGGAATTGATCTGTGTTAATTAGGGTAGTGCTGTAGTATTTAAGTGGTATGAATTTGTGATTTTTGCCTGAAGAAGTCTCTTCACCGTAAGAGACGAAAAGCGCTTTGTATTTTTGGATGTTAGTTCATTAAACCAATCTACAGCGAAGTCCTTGTTCCTCCGTGTGTTTTTGGTTTTTATAGTTGTCTGGTCTCATCTTTTCTGTTTTTTTATTTTTTTTGGTTGTCGCTTTTTCCATGGAGGATAACCTGGAAACATTTATTTCTACACCCTCACCACAACAGAATTATTTCGGAAATCTTACTTTATTAATAGCAGCACTCACACAGTGGACGTTATCACTTCTAGACTGGATAGCTTTCCCGCTGTTCAATCTATCTCCTGTAATACACCAACCCCTACCTCATTGGATCTATCTGGTAATACTGTGGCTAATACGGAGATTCAGCCCGGAGACTCTGGAATGAATATTACAAACCATATTAGCAGTGGCTATTAAACTAACATTGATGTATGCCACCTAGCCACTCCCAATGTTTCCAACGCTGAAAAAAGGCCTACTTCTGGGCTTATTGGAGCTCCTAATCTGCTTACTTGGCTAAAGGAACCACCTTCAATACAGATAGCTGTTACCAGCTCGAGTGTGGAGCAACCGGCTCATGGATCACCAGACATTACTGATTTATTACAAGATTTTGATCAAAAGCTTTTCAAGATTAAAAAACTACAACTGGAGATCGCTAACTTTCAGGAATGCATTGGTGAGGGCATAGTACCTAAAGGGTTAAGACTGTGGTTATAGCCAATGAGACAACAGGATGGGTTTGCCTTTCATTGTGAATTGCAAAATTATTCAATAGACATGGTACCAAATTGTTAGAATTAATTTGCAAACACTACCAGCAGTCCTTGGGTATCCTCTGTGATGAAGCAGCAGTCTTGGATTCATCAATTAAAGATACTATAGACTTTACTAGATACCTTTTCGATTATGAACTGCTTTTTTTCTAGTATCCATCAATATATTAATAAAAAGAACACTAAAATTAAAAAATTGAATCAAGATAGGCATGTCTATGGGTTCGGCACAGCCTATCCAAAGCCACTGTCCCCCCCAATCAACTAAGGAGTTTCATTCACGCATACACGAGGGAGGTCCTTATAGAGATGAACCTGTAGTAGAGGATGAAAATCGAGAAACTGTAGTAAACAACCAGGGCTTTAATACTACCCAAAACAATCAACAGAAACGCCATAATTATAATCCAAATAATTCTGTTAATTCCAACACAAATGTAAGTTCTCATTTTTGCCAGACAGCCTCTAACTACAATTTGAGACGACTGACTAGAATTTATTACAACAGGAACAGAATGATGAACTGAATAGTTCAACTGTAAATGAACGTGATATTTAAGTATTGTATAATGACTCTAAAGACTTCAAAGTTTATAAATTTTCAAATATTGACATTTCACCTTTTTTGATTAACCTGTTGGCAAAAGGGTCTACTTTTGTTCCAGCTAGCAAGGCTGATGTGTCGACAACTTTGACTTGAAACTGTTCACTAGAAAGCTGAACTTGGCAATTATGTTTTGACGTAACAATACGGTTTCTAATGTGTTTAGAGTAGCCAGTACATTCAACCCACCCTTACACCCTACCTTGTCACTTTTCGAACGTGCATGCGAATTAGATATTGTTTAAACAGGAATGCTTTGAACACTACTAGGGAAGAGAGAGAAGAGCTTACATTACTCCAACATGCTGGCATGAGAATAATGCAACCAGATAAGGGGGTGGGGTAGTTTTAATGGATTGTGGTGATTTATATTCGTCGAATGGAAAGTATTGTTTGAACTGAAACTTATGAAGAAATTTCCAAAAGTGAAATGAACACTGCATTTAATAGAATACATTCATACCTTAATGATATGTTTATAGAAAGTAGAATTGACATTGATGCGTTTAATTTTTTGAATATGCCAGCACCCAGACTACCTTAATTATTTGGGATACCCAAGATCCACAAATGCTTAAATGATCCCCCAGTGAGACCACTCGTGGATGCTAGAAATAGTTTCACTTATTCTTGTGCTAAGGTAGTCTATTACATTCTGAAAAAATGTCATGAGTGAAATTTGTAAAGATTCGTGGACCTTCCTATCTAATATCAATGAATTAAAATTCACTAATTGTAATTTTTTTAACAGTCGATGTGAAAGATCTATATTCTTCCATACCTCAAACGCAAGGTATTGAATGGGTGAAAAATGTATTACATGTCAAAAAAGCCCCTGATTCAGAGATTTCTTTGGTAGAGTTATTGGACCTCATTTTGCATTCTAATTTCATTACATTCAATGGTAAATATTATTTGCAAACAATTGGGGTAGCAATGGGTTCCCCATGTGGCGCCAGTTTTGCAAATCTTATGGCCCACTGGGAACATGAGTATATACATGAAGTGATTCGTATATCATGCCAAATTCAGTTTTACACATGCTGCCTGGATATTTTCATGTTAATTCACAGAGATGAAACTGAGGGTAGACAGTTGGTTTCCTATTTCAATAGCACAACTGATTTTTTTATCTTTTACTTGTTTTCAGTCAGATATATTATTTAGATGTACTTCTAAGGAAAGATATGGAAAGGTGCTGTTACACAGCAAATATATTCAGTAAGGAAACCTACTGCAACAATTTCCTCCATTTTAGTAGTTGCCACCCCACTCATCAAAAAATATCAGTGGTAAAAGGGCAATTAGTAAGAGTTGCTCATATGGTTTCCAAAGAAGATGAGTTTAAATATGAATGTAACAACTTGGAATCCATGTTTCTTAATCAGGGATACCCTCAGACATTTCTGCAACCCCTGATGAAGGAGGTTACAACTAAAAGGACATTAGGGGTTTACAAGCCAATTTTACTTGTTAGGATGAATATCAACCCTATAGGGACTGGAACAGTGAATTTAAGTAATACACTGGATATACCAGTCAGTGATGATTTAAGTTTAGCCTTTATTATGCCGTTTAGCATTCATAGTTTCACTATCGGAGACATTTTATCCAAGAATTGGGAAAACATTATTAGTGATCATACTACCCAATAACTTTTTAATGAGCCACCTAGACTTGTGTTTAAATGTGGTAAGAATTTAAAGAACATTTTAGAATGTAAAAGTATTCACTTATCACATGACAGAAGTAAGGGCATGTTCAAATGCTGTATGTGCAGATACTGTGTACACATGACAACAGGAACTTTTTAGTATCAGGGAATGAACTTGTATAACTAAATATAGATTCAGTTATCAATCCAAGGGTGTGATTTACTTGGCCCAGTGCCAAAAGTGCCCCTCTTACTATATTGGCAAGACAGGAAATTGAGAGGGTGTAAGAACATTTTATATTGCATCAAAAATCATTGGATAACGCACTTGCTAGACACAATGATTACCCAGATCATATTTTTAAATTCAGGGCTATGGATAGTATCAAATGCGATGATAGGGGTGGCCCAAAATCTTTGATGCTTGAAAAATTGGAACTATGTGGGCAGCTGCGTACTAGGGCATGTCAGTCGCCCGTGCTAAACTGTTTATTTCATCACTTGCATTCTCAAATTGAATAATTTGATAAGTCTAAACTTATTTTTAATATATATTTATTTATGCAATTTTACATCTACATTCACTTACATTTTTCATAACTCATTTTATATAACATTCCTACATTTTTTATTTCTTTATTTTTTACTGCTATAGGACTGTTGATTTTACGTAGTTTTAGAATGTAACTTATTTCAACATATTCTTACAACTGATTAAATTATGTGTTTTAGATATTGGGAAGTGGCTTTATATATTGCGAATGAATTATATTTATTTAATAGGTTTATTTAAGTGTGTAGTTTTAGCATAATGTACTGTTGACACTCGTACACATTTTAATGTCTTCATTTTTCAGCTTTTAATATTTTATTATAGTGGAATTAATCTGTGTTTGTGTTAATTAGGGGAGTGGTGTATTTAAGTGGTATGAATTTGTGTGATTTTTACCTGAAGAAGTCTCTTCACAGTAAGAGACTAAAAGCGCTTTGTATTTTTGGATGTTCATTAAACCAATCTACAGCGAAGTCCTTGTTCCTCCGTGTTTTTGGTTTTCATCATTGAGCAAATTGTCAGTCTGCACACCCCCAATTTTGTTAAGTTCCAAATTGATCTGTTTAATCTCCTCCAATTTCATTTGCTTAATACAATCACATTCAGTTAATATTGTGACCCATTCCATTACACACTTATGTGCTGCATTCAACCAGCGATCTCTGAAAACTTTTTCAGTATTGTCACTTACATCAAAGGTTGCGGAGGGAGATTTAAAGGCACGACGACACTGGGGGAATTGTCTAAGTCCAGATAATGTTGCAGACACAAAATATTAAAATGGCATTTTGTTTCTTTGTAATAGATACTCAAGCTTATCTATTACTGTCTGTATTTCATCCGAAAATGATTCTACCTCATTTCCCACCAGTGCAAACGGATTATTAAGTCTATGCATCCTCTCTTGTACTAAACGACTCATAAAATCAGGCATTGATTCCCCTCCATTAGTAGGGCCAGCAGCATCATTACATAAGATATTAGTTACAGCAGCACTCATTGCCTATACCAGACTGTGTGACACAATTGTCCATGGTCCATTGTTGAACCGTTCTGTGAGCCCAGGAACACTGGTGAGGAACATTCTCTGAATGCACAGGGTATATTAGATGGATCTGTTGCCATAAATGCAAAACCACACAAAAAAAAAGCAAAGAACGATCTCCAGAACGACACAGAAACTGCAAACCGAATCCAATTTAATTCCTAACTTTAGCGCTTCAACCAGTCTTCAAGAAGTATACAAAACATTACCCAAGCAATTCCCCTGGACAAAATTTATGATTATTACTATTCTAATAATTATAATGTGAGAAATACATATGGGAGTAGGAATATAGACTCTCAAAATCTGATTACATATAATGTTCTTAGTGAACTGATACCACAGGTCAAACATTAGGGAGGAAAAGCTAAGAAAATTATTTAACCACCATCTTGTCTTTTCATTTAAGAAAGGGATCAGTTTGGTGGATAAATTGGTAAAATCTTATTTCATAGACCCTGTAGAAGGTGCTACAATAGGTCCATTGCCAAAGGGCACTTTCCTGTGTGGAAAATGTAATATCTGAGAGATGATTGTTCAAACTTTTGATAAAATTGGAAATAATTTTTATGTATCAGGATATACGTTTTCATCTGTTACTGAAGGAATTCTATATGTTCTACGCTGTCCATGTAGGTTGGTATATATAGGCGAGACTAAACGAATGATTAAATGCCATCTGCAAGAACATGTTGGAGACTTTAAAAAATGTAAAACAAAGTTCTATTGCTGTCTATTTTAAAGAATGTCACAATAGTGACTATAAATTACTACAGGCTACTGTCTTAGAAAAAATGTTTGTAAAATTAGGAGATGAAGAAAGGTTAAAATATCAGTTATTTAAAGAACCTTTATTTATATTAAAATATAATACTCTGGTTCCACAGGGTCTTAATTATGAGATCAACTGTAAGTATTTTATTTAATTGTATGATATTTTGTAATTGATTAATTGACATTGTTTCTGGTGGGAATTAAGGGGAATGCTTGGGTAATGTTTTGTATACTCCTTGAAGACTGGTTGAAGCGCTAAAGTTAGGAAATAAATTGGATTCTGTTTGCAGTTTGTGTCATTCAAAAGAAGTTATTTTTCTGAAGGACAAATCCTATTTGTAATGAAGGATAAACGTATAGGGTTTGGCCCAAGTCGCAGCTGAGCAAATGTCATTTTGGGAAGCCCTAGCATGGAAATCTGCTGAAGTTGCCATAGACCTGGTAGAATGGGCTTTCACTTTGTGAGGCAAGCTGATGCTGTTGTAGATGAAGGTAATGCAATTTCTCAACCACGATGCCAATGTAACTTTAGAGACAGGATGACCTAGCCTTGGTCCAGAAATGGCCAGAAATAGTTGGTCTGATTTTATGAGCAGATTTTGTTCTGTCTAGATAAAATTGTATTAGCCTCTGAACATCTAGGGAGTGCAGGCAATACTCTCCCTTGTTAGAATGATTAGGAAAAAAATACTGGGAGGTCAATAGACTGGTTGAGAGACCGCTCTGGCACCACTTTCGGTAAAAAGGAAGAATTGGTTCTCAGTAATACTCTATCCTTATGGAAAAGTAGGGAAGGGGAAGTTTGCATAATGCTTGAAGTTCTGACAGACATCTGGTCGATGTGATTGCAACCAGAAACAAAGTTTTCCACAAGAGGTACTTTAAATCACATGAAGACGCAGGTTCAAAGGGGGGAGCTGTTAGGGCTTGTAAAACCAAGGCCAAATCCCAAGGTTGTTACTGGTTCTCTAAGGGAGGTTTTAGTTGAAAAACACCAAGAGAGTCTGTATGACATGAGTGAGGAGTCCTGAAAGCCAATGTGGCAATTAGAAATGGCAGCTAAATGAACACAAGTAGTAGAGGCTGACACCCCAGATCAAAAAAGATCTGATAAGTAATCTAATACCACCAAAACCGGGGCTGGCAAGGGGTCCAATTGTTTGTTCACTGCCCATAATGTAAGCCTTTTCCATTTGCTGCGCTAGATTAGTCTGGTGGATGATTTATGAGATGCAATAAGAATATTGTGCACCAGGGTAAGAGAGGTCATCTTGCCTGGCAATCATAGGAAGTGGCGAAACCAAGTGGTCAGATTTGGGATTGTTAGATTGGGATGAGTCAGACCCTGTGGATGGGAGATCAGTGTTTGTGATGGATTGAAAATCCATGGTCTATCTAGCAGTTGAGGCCAGCGGAAAGGGAACCAATCTTGTCGAGGCCAATATGGAGCAATGAGGATCACTTTGCTCTTCAACTGCTGTGCTTTCTTCAGAAATCGGGGGATGAGGGGTAGAGGAGGATAAGCATAAAGCCGAACAGAGGGCCAAGTGTGGACTAGAGCATCTCTGGGTGGCAAAGTAGTTGCTGCACTTGTAGTTGATTGGGGAGGCAAATAGGTCGCAGCAAGGCTGGCCCCAGCGGTTGAAAATTTTTGTCACTATCTCAGGATTGAGTGACCACTCGTGAGGTTGTAGAATGCACCTTCTCAATCTGTCCACTATCACGTTTGAGCTCACAGGAATGTGCATTGCAATTCAAGTGGTTGGAAGCCATTGCCGTATTCTCAAGGTGCCTCTGCATAATGGATAAGATCTGGTGCCCCCTTGCTGGTTGATGTACCAGACATGTCTGATATGATTACAATAGTCCCTGAAGGAAGGATCAAGTGGAATGCTTGCAATGCTAATAGCACCACCCTCGGTTCCAGGACATTGATATGCAAATGGGCCTCTATCTCTGACCAGGTGCTCTGGACAGAGTTTCCCCAACATAGCTTTCCCTACCCAATCAGGGAGGCATCCGTGGTCACTGCGGCTTTTGGCTGATGGGGGCTGAAGGGGCGAGACCATTGTTGGGGATTTCGAGACATCTGCCAGAGCAAATCTTGCTCGCATCTCTGAGTTACACTTACCTGAAAAGACAAAGGATGTTGTAGAGGGTACCACTGAGTGAGAAGTAGCCACTGAAGAAGTCTCATGTGGAATCTGGCTAGAGGAGCAATGGTGATAGAGGCTGACATCGACCCAAAGAGTTGTAGTATGGATCGAGCAGTGGATTTGTGGTGACAGATTAGCAGCTGAACCTGTTGTCTTAATCTTTGAAGTCTGTGATCCGGAAGAGATGCTCTGCAATTCCTTGTGTCCAACAGAACCCCAATGAATTCTAAAGATTGTGCTGGGGTTGTGATGGACTTCTCCCAGTTTATAGTGATTCCCAGGTGCTGAGCTTTGAGAAGAGGAAGTCTATGGCTTTTTCCAGTAGACACTTGGTGGGGGCGATAAGGAAACTGTCATCTATGTATGGAAATGTCTGGAATCCTTGAAGTCGCAGGTGAGAGATTACCACTGCCATGCATTTGGTGAACACTCTGGTGGCTGTAGAGAGACCAAAGGGCAGTGCTCGATATCGGTAGTGACTGGCTCCTATGTGGAAGCGGAGGTATCTTCTTGAGCACGTGCCCATTTTTATATGGTTAATACGCATCCTGAAGATCTACAGAGCACATCCAATAGTCTTCTAGAAGAGGAAGGATAGACTGAACTGTGACCATTCATAGTTTCTTTACTTTTAAAAATTTTAGTGTGCTGAGATCTAGAATTGGTCTCCATTCCCCTGTCTTTTTGGGCACTAAAAAGAACCTGGAGTAAAAACTGGATTCTATCTGGTCTGGGGGGACCGTTTAGATGACTTTTTTTTTCTAGCAACTTTCTGATTTCATGTGCTGCTGCTTCCCTTTGATTGGGTGGGATGTCAGGTAAGTCTTTGGGTGAGGTGGGACAGAGATGGAAGGGAAAGTGATAGCCTCTGGATATTATCCATTGTACCCAAGAATCAGTGGTTATGGTTCACCAGACAATGGGCTACAAGGCAAACTTACCCCAGATCACTTCCAGAGGTGAGCAGTCAGGCAACACTTCAGGAGCACTGGTAGGGTTGCCCAGAGAAATAATCTCTTGAACCCTGGTTTCGCAGACCTCCCCTGCCACAAAAGGGGTCTCTTCCATTAGAGTTTCACCCTTTACCTCTAGGAGAGAACTCTGCACATGCATCATGGAAACAGCCCTGTGATTTTTTTTTTGTGCCACATCTTCCCGCTCCTCTGATTTCTGGAGTAGAATTGTTGAGGGGTGGAGTGTTGGACACCAATGGCAGACAGGGTCTTGCATCATGTTCTGACCTTGTCAGCGTATCTTTAACCTTAGGGCCAAACAATGAAGTGGCCTCGATAGGGACATTCCTAAAGGAACCCTTAAAGGAGTTGGCAAAGTCGCAAAGGCTCACCCAGGCATGACGTCTCATGACTATACCTGCACCTGCCGATCTAGCCACTCCTTCCATTGCGTGTGAAATAAGGCGCATGGAAAAATTGGATATCTATTTTAAGGTCACTATCTGAGAAGCTATGTTGTCAAGCACCTCATCAGAAACCGCTCCTGCCAAGGTTTCAGATTGGTTGATAAGGTCCCTCTGGAGCCTAGTAAAGTGCAACGAGCAGTTCAAGGACCTTTACAGCAAAGGTCAATGAAGCAAAACACATGCTTCCCAAGTCTGTCTGTTGCCTGGGACTCCTTGATGGATGGGACAGTCTGGCTCTCTTCTGCAAAGTCTTTTTTGGTTGCAGCAGCTGCCGCCACCATGGCATCTACTGAAAGACCTTTTGACCAATGAGGATGCTCAGCAGGGGGAGATAAAAATCTTGTCAGGCCTCCGAGGTATCGCTTCCAAGGTGTCAGAAGCCCTCCATGCATACTGGATGATGAGCTGGACAAGCTTATCAGCTGGTGGAGTAACCCAGGAGGTAAGGTGATGGGTACAAAAGGCCTGCAGAAATGCGGATTCCTCTGAGGAAGGGTTAGAGGACTTCCAGTCGCCCCTCTGTCTTAGGATCTCAAGGATGTCACCAAAGGACACCTCATCAGAAGGTGACCATGGGGAACCTTCCCAATCATTAAAGTCCATATCTTTGGTCAAAGACTCCTCAATGTAGTCCATGTGCTTCCTCTTGCATGAAGCCTTGCAAGGGACATCCTCAGTGGGGAGCTCTGGGGAAGATTGCGATGAGGGGATCTCCTGAGGGGAGAAACCTGAGGCCCTTGGGCTCAGGGTCTGGTGGCTGTGGCTTGCGACAGTTGCGGCACAGAGGGGGGCAAGATCTCTGACAGGGAGGTTTTGCCAGCAGAAGAGGAGAGTGCTCTCTCCATGGCCTGGAAGGCTGGACCACCCGAAGAGGGATTGGAACCTGGAACAGAGCATGACCACCTCGGAACTGGGGTCACACCGCCCCTCTGATGAGCTGACCCCCAGATCAGGAGTCTCAAGAGGACTGTAGAGCATGAAGGGAGGAGGATTCTTGGAGGGTGCCATAGAAAAAAATTGGCGTGGAACCAAGATTGCTTATCCCCATGGCACATCCACTAGCCTGAGAAGAGCTCTGTGCCCAGTGCACAGAGGGCCACAAGAACAACTCTGGCTCCAAAGTGAGGTCCACTGTTGATGTTAAAGGAAGGGAAGCTGCTGTTGGAGGAAGGGGCTTCAATGCTTCCCTGGAAGTCGAAGGAGGAGTGTTATTTGGAGTCTGTGGAGAAATACGGTCACCTGGAAGAGGGAACTCTGCTTTAGATGGTTGAGAGCGAGACCCCTGGCCACAAGCAACTGGTTGACAAGCCACAACACATCCTGTTCTGAGAGGCTTCTGGTCGACCTTATAGAAACCTGAAGGAGATTCTGACCTGTCTAAAAAGGGGCTATACTGGTTTCCCACAAACAAATCCAAGGAAGACGAGTACTTAGTCCTTGCTAGTTCATGTGGTGCAGAGCTTAGAACCGAGGGTATCTGCACCAAAGAGAATGGTGTTGAAGTTATCTGCGCTGACAAAGGCAGCGCCATAGGTGTCAAGGGTGTCTACACCATAAAGGGCAGTGTGGCAAGTCTGCACCAATGAATATGGTGCCATTGAAGGTGTCAGCACCGGTAATGAAGGTGACAAAAAGTACTGCCCCAGACAGCATGACTGTGCCAAAAGTCTGTACCATAGAGGAAATTATCCCAGAGGTTGGCAGCATCGAAAAGGATGGAGCTGAAGGAGTCTGCACCAATGGTGCCAAAGGAGAGTGTACCTGTAGAGACGGTGCCAATAAAGGCTGCGACGAAAAGGAACCGCAAGTGTCTGCACTTGGGAACTTTGGTGGTGCTAAAGAGGACATAGCTGGAGTGAGAATCAACTAGGGAGGTGCTGAGGCTGGGGCCGAGAGGACCACAGATGGCAGCACCAGGCTCAAAATTTTTACCTTTTTGTGAGTCAACTCCTTGCGATCTCCAGAAGGAGATGAATTGAGCAACCTCAAGGAGGAAGAACGCCTCTTATGGGGTTTAGCAGGAAGGGGTGAGCCCTCTGACCTAGAGATAGCCTTGCAGAAAGGAGTTTCAAGGAGGCCTTTCAGAATTAATTTATTCTTTCTTTCATTAAGAGTCCTGGTCAAAATATTTCTACAAATTCCACATGGGGGGTACACTAAAAGGTGGGAGACATTCAAGCAATAGGGACACAAAAAATGGCCATCAGAAAGCGGTAACGTACAGCCACATTCTGTACATTGTTTGAAACAACACTATTCTTATCCGACGTAATGATATGAAGGGAAAAAATATAGGGTAGGAGGATAGAGATAGTAACTGATTTGAAAAGTTTTTTAAACCCCAACAGTAGAAAAACTTGAAAAAAATTGTTCACTTAGTTGAGAGAGAGTGGCTTGACATGGCTGTACAGCAACATGGCAAACAAGATCTGAGGCAACAGGGAGCAGAGCGTTCTGGGTAGGACCTTGGCTCGAGAGTTTTTGGCTGATGCAAGCTTGGTATAAGGCCAGCTCGGTTCCGAGGATGGAATCGATAACCCATCAGTAAGGAATGAATGAAGATTAACAACATCAGATCGGTAGGTTCATAGGTGTGTACAGGGCTAATAGCCCTGGAGCCTTTACAAGCCTAGCCCATAGGATTACCCTGGCATCGTGCCACCCACCCTTAGTTTCCCAGTACCTCTGTCAAGTAGAGCAACTGGAGTGATTCCCAGAGGGAATTTTCTGTTTCCTATCCACTCATCAAAATTTCTGTTGAGGGCCAGTGAGGTGCTCTGCTTGACATGTATGGGAAGTCTATTCCATAGCATGGGCAATCTCTGGGTTATGAACCTACCCCTCTAGTACGTTCTGTTGATTGCGGTAATGAGGTTGAGGTCTCTGGAGCGTGTGGTGTGGAGGGATTAAGATTTCTTTAGATGTATTTCTAGCAGAGCTGGGTCAGACATGGCTTTGTAAGTCGAACAGAGATCGCCTCTAAGTAGGCAATATGAGACAGGCAAGGAGTTTTTTTTGAGTCTGTCCATATAGAACAAGTATTTAAGGCCTAGGATCCTTTTTGTGAGGTACTTTTGTGGTCTCCAGTTGTTGCAGGTGTCTAGTGAGGTACATGCCAAATGGGGCATTGCACTCGATTGGCCTAATGAGGGAAGAGTAGAGGCAGACAATGACCTCGTTCTTCCTGGATGCAAAACCCTTTAATGAGATGTGCCAAATAGGACTTTCTGACCGCAGTGGCAGTGTGGTGCTCAAAAGAGAGGTTGCTGTCAACCTGTGTTCCCAGATCACCTATGACTACTGTGTTCAGTGGACTAATATTGATGTGGTAGTTCATGGGAACTGGGTTTTTCCCAAAGGGGATGATGACGCACTTTTTTTGGCATTGAGCTTAAGGCCATGGTTCTGACACCAGTCATTGGTCTCAGTGAGGCCTTTCTGTAGGATGTCAACATCACTTGGGGAGTTGTTAATGGCTCCCCACTTGCAATCATCTGCAAACTTTGTCCGCCAGAGTTCCTTCATGTTGGACTGGACTTCTGAGAAGTAGATATCAAACAGGAGAGAACCCAGGGTTCTATCTGTGAGTGCCAGTTTGCAACCCACCTAGTGATATAGGGGTTGATGCCTAGCTTAGTGAGTTTTTCTATGATTACTGAGTGGAGAATGGTATCAAAGGCCTTGGCCAGATCAAGGTAGGCTGTATGAACCACCTTGCCTTCATCCACAGCTCTGGTGACTGATTCAAAGAAGTTGACCAAGTTGAGCAGGCATGATCTGCCCTTCACAAAACCAAACTGTGTGGAATCCAGAGTTTGGAGATTCCCTATATCCTTGTTTATTAGGTCCATAACGATGTGTTCCATAGCTTTGCACATCAGACTTGTCAGGCTAATGGGGTGATGGTTCCCAAGGTCTGTAGCCGCTCCTCCTTTGTGGAGAGGAATGACTACAGCAGTGCGCCATTTGGTAGGGATAAAGAGTGAAGTGAGGCTGTGATTGAACAGGGCACACAGGTGAGGTGCCAGTTCACTCTAGTTCATGTAGAACACAGCCAGGTATATTGTCAGGTCCCATAGAAGCTGTATTCTTGACCTTCGACAGTGCTGTTTTAACCTGTGCAGCAGTAATACTGGGTCCCTGGCAATCTACTGGTATTGTGATTGGTCCTTTTCTGGGGGGGGGGGGGACCAGTAAAGTTGGCACTGAATCAATTGGACAGTATATTGGCAATATCTGTTGGCTCGGTATTGGAGGTACCATTCTGCAGTAGATCAGAGCAAATCTGGGCATTGCTGTGGGGTACCATTCTGCAGTAGATCAGAGCAAATCTGGGTATTGCTGTGGAGGTTCTTCACATAACTATAGAAGGCCTTGTGGTTGTCTTTACTATCTGCTACAATTCTGTTTTCATAGCTAGCTTTAGAGGATTTGATGAGGGATCTCAACTTTTTGTTGAGACTGATAAGGCAGTTTTTTTCCAGTCTTGGGACTTCATCTTATTCTGCATCAGTTTCCTCCTCCTGTTGTAGAGTTTGTTTATGGCAGAGGACCACTAGATTGGCTTCCTTTTTTTGGAGGAGAGCATCTTGGTTCTATTGGGTATGGTGAGATCCCTGCATTTGTGTACGTGTTCGTACAGTGCATTGGTGTACGAGTTGGCTGTCATGCAACTATTCTCCATTTGCATGAGTGCCGTGAAGTTAGTCACCCCTGTTCTTATGAGCCCAAAGTTAGCTTTGGATAAGTTTTTCTTGGTGGTTAATTTTGCGCATGGGGTGGATATGGATTTCCAAGGTGATTAGTTTGTGGTCGGATGGGAGGAGTTGACTATTGGTGTAGAGCAACGGTCGCCCATGTTACTAATGACCTGGTCAAAGATGTTGCTACCTCTAGTGGGGGTAAGAATGATCTGGTCTAGGGCATTGGAACTAATGAATTCCTGAATACATTGGGCAAGTGTATTGGTACACTAGTAGTTTTCCCAGTTAATAGAGGGGTAGTTGAAGTCACCCAGTATGAGTGTGTTAAGTTGAACCCTAATATTCTCCAGGGTGCTTAGGAACATGGAGTGAGTGTCTTGGGACATGGTTGGGGACCTATAACCGGCTACAATCTGAATCGCTGTCTTACCGAATGTCAGCTACACCTGAAGTATCTCTGATGTGTTATGTTGGGCTACCAGTCTGGAGGTGTGTGCATCCTTTATGAATATGGAAACACCACCACCTTTGGAGTTTTGGTCCAAGTTCTGGGGCCAAAGGTGTGGAATGATTTATAGCCTGGTAGTGCAGGGGTGCTTTTTGCTGCCTTGAACCAGGTCTCTGTTACAGCACAAATGTCTGTTCTCCATTTTAATGAGTGCTTCGAGCTAGTGCATTTTGAGATTACAAAACTTTTTAAAAGATTTACAAGCAATATACAAAACGTTTTGACGGTTGCTAACAATCACAATTTACAAAAAGGGGAATGTAAAACAGAAAGCATGGCATTTCTTAAGCCTTGCTACAGGCAGTAATATGAAATGTATTGGATAGATAACTAAAGTAAGACGAAGATAGCAGAATAGAAAACATTTGATCGAAGGCATGAGAAACTAGCCTGGAGTATTACAAGACCATAGCCATTGTTGAGTAAGGTATTCCTTTAGGAGTTTTTTGAAGCTATGACGATCTGTATTTTTTTGATATTCTGGGGTAATAGGTTCCAGTGTTCGGTGACTTTCTTCTCCTTCAAAGTAGCCATAGTAATAACAGGACTTTGTAACTTTGAGTATGTTTATTGGATGAACTAAGGGTCCTGGAGTTGGTATTTAGTTGCCCTAGGTTGGAGAGTGCAGGGCAGTTTTCAAGTGGATAATACAGTGAACAGCAGTGAGCTGATTGAGCAATAACAGATTGGGAAATTCAAGCCAGTGTAATTTTTGTAGAGCAAGGCAATGATGGGTCCTGTTTGGGTATATTAGCAGCAAATTTTGCTATTTTGTTATAGCAGGAATCATGAAGATGTAAATTAGACTTGTGCAGGTTAGAGAAAAGTTGAGAACAGTAGATGAGAGTACATAGGAGGTGGGATCTGACTGTGGCTAGTCTGGCATTTTGAGTAAGGTAAGGTTTGGTCCTATATAGAGCACCACGTTTGATGTGAATTTTCTTAGGTTCATAGGTTAGTACTAGGTTAACTGCCCTTACGAGCCATTGTAAGCCTAGCCAATTATCCCTTGTGAGACTCAAATCCTGCACCTTGTGTTTGTAAGGCAAACACCTTTACCATTAGGCCACCCTCCCAACAAAAGTACAGTTGTGTACACATCACAGGTTCATAGATTAGTACTAAGCTAACTGCCCTTGCGAACCATTTTAATCCTAGCCAGTTATCCCTTGCGAGACTCCAACCCTGCACCTTGTGTTTGTAAGGCTAACACTTTAACCATTAGGCCACACTCCCAAGCCTTTATTGAGAGATGTGTTTATTGAATGTTAGGTTGTTTATCGTGACACCAAGTAGTTTTGTTTGGTTAACTGGTTCTATGATAGTGCCATTAGTGGAGTAGATGGAGAGAGGAGGTGGTTTTGCTTTGGATTTCCTGTTAGAGAAGATTTTGTTTTGTTTGGATTTAGGATGAGATGAAGTTCATTTAGGTAATTTTCAGTATCTAGAAATGACACTTGCAGTGTATCTTGGAGTTCTTGGGGTGTGGGAGCAGAGCAAATAAGAGTAGCATTGCCAGCATATTGAATGATAGAAGCAGATTTAGTGGCAGTGTTTAGACCAGTTGTGAATATCCTAAAAAGGAAAGGGCCAAGGATGGAACCGTGAGGAACCCCAACAGAGACCGGGAGGAGTGTGGATAGTTTATTATCTCATTTAGTTGCCTGTTTTGTATTTAGTAAAGTAGCTAAAGAACCAGTTGAGAGCTGTAGAGTTGAGGTTGGAGGTGGCTAGAGTGTTGAGTAGTAGTTCGTGCGATACCGTATCAAAAGCTTTGGACATATCAAGGGATAGAGACTAGTTGTCCATTGCTTTTGAGGAGGTTGATGTAGTTAGTGAAACTTATGAGGGCTGTGAAGGTACTGTGTCTTGGACAGAAGCCATGCTGTGAACTAGATAAGATGTTATTTGTAGTGAGGTGGTCTTGGAGCTGCTTATGGATAAATTTCTCGAAGATTTTGGCTAGGGGTAAGAGAATGGCAATGGGCAGATTTAATTGGAGCGATCTTTAGATGGGCCTCCCTTGTGAAGGGGAATGATGTGGGATATTTTCCATAGTATGGGGACCTATTATTCTGCAATGGAATGATTAGGATAGATATGGGCTAGGCGATGGAACTTGCAGCAGTTTTTAAGAAGTCACTGGGGAGTTGGTCAGGTGCTTGACAGGTTTTAGTTTTGATGGGAGTTTGATACAAGAGGCTTAAAAGAGAAGTTACTTGGGTTTAGAGTTGGTAGAGGTAGGCACTGTAAGGGGTTGGTTAGATTTGTTTAAAAGTGAGGCGTTAGTTGTGATGAAATGAGTTAAATTGGGATGCTATACATTCATCGCTATTTGTTGTAGATGGTGCAGGAGTAGAGGTTTTGCCGGGGTTGAAGACGTAGTTAAGGTTTTCCCAAAATTTTTGTGGGTTATTTGTGTTTTTGCTGAGGAGCTAAAAAAAATATTAAGATTTTTTGCATTCAGTTTGAAACTGTGACTAAGACACAAGTTGTTGATCTGTGTAAGAGACTCCAAAAGTATACTGACATTTGCGGATTCAGTAATTCCATCCAGTCTGCAGTCCTCCACAGACTTGGTTAGCCACAGCCCCTTAGTTTTGACCTGAACTTCTGAGTATATATCAAATGGAAGGGGGGGGCCCAGTGCTGACCTTTGTTGCAGGTTTTCTGGTTGATGTGGAGTCGCCCAGTTTGGTGTGACTAAGTTTGTAACCCAGCTGGCAACCCATGTTACAACAAAGGGGATTTACTTTGTTTGCTTAGTTAATCTGTAATGCCTGAGTGGGGGATTGTGTCAAAGGCCTTTGCCAAGTCAAGGTAAGCTGTATACACAGATTTACCCTTGTCACATTTTCAAAGAAATCCACCAGGTTTAACAGGCAGGATCTTCCCTTGACAAAGCTGAATTAGGTCAGAACTAGGGTTTGGAGGTCACCTGTATCTTTATTTGTGAGGTCCATGATACCCATCATGACTATACAGATGAGACTGGTCAGACTTTAGTCTATAATTCCCTGGGTCTGTTGCTAAGCCACCTTCATGGGGAGGAATAACTGTTGCTGTCCTCCATTCCACAGGAGCAAAGCCAGTGGTTAAACTGCGACTGAATAAGGTACTTAATGGTGATGCTAGTTCATGTTTTAGTTTAAAAGTCAGCCTGGGATGCCATCCGGTCCCGTAGAGGCTGTGTTTTTTGCCTTGGAGAAGGCTTGATGACCTGCTCTTCAGATATGTAGGGGGGGGACAGTTGTGGGCAAGTTTTGTGATAGGTTTGGAGGGGATAAGGGAGTGAAATGTTTGCCAAATCTATTGGTAGGTTTTCTATCTCTGCAGGTTTATGTGGAGTATGTTTCCCACTTGATGGTGGGATTGAAATCCCCCATGACCACAGTGTTTGGCAATATTTGGATTGACTCCATTTGGTCAAGCAGGCCTTGTGTGCATCATGATTCATGAAGGAGGATCTATAACTAGCTATGACTTGAGTGAGTGTCTTACCCACAGCAATCTGAACATAGACTGGACAACTCCATGGAGTTGCTCCAACTAGTCTGTAGGTGAATTAATCTCTAATATAGATAGAAACACCACCTCCTTTGGTTCTTACACTTTCATTTGTGGGCTGCAGGTTTGAAAGGCATTTGTAGCCTTGCAAGGCTGTGGTAGGTTTTGAACCAGGTTTCTGTAACTGCACAGACTTGTACATCCTCCAGTGATGGACGTGCTTCCAGGGTGTGTAGTTTTTGGTTTAAGCTCCTAGCATTTAGCAGCATAACCCTTATTTTGGTATGGTTGGCAATTTTCACATCTGCAATTTTGTTTGAAACCTTGCCTAAAAAAGAGGCAAGAACCTTTGCCAGCAGTCAGTCTAGTGTGGCCAAGTGCAAACTGTCTCTGGCAAAGCAGTGGTGATTGTAGACCTTGCCATCCCAGGCTGACAGAAACTGGATCTTCTTTGACACCAAAAACTAAGCCAATTATTGAAATGCATCATGTTTTGTTTATACTGTGATGGCATCCAAGCTAAGGGTAATGCTGTTCAAGGCTAGGGACATACCTGCATGGGACGCATACTCTGAGCTCTCTCATGTCTCTTCATATAGTCCACGGAGGTATATCTCGGGTCGTTCATGCCAGCATGAGCCATGGCAGTCATAATGGTACTTGCTGCCGAGAGACCTCGGTGCATGCATGATCTGACGAATCCTGACACAGGACAGGCAGCTGATGGTGACTTTCTCTTTATTTAACCTGGTGAGTTGAGCATCTGTATATCTCACTGTGGAATCTCCAATGGCAAGAGAATTTGTTTTTTTTGAGTGGTATGCCTTAAGGGCTTGATAGGTGAGACACTGGTGTTGCTGTGGGAATTATGTTCATTGTAGCAGTCTTGCTTTGGAGGTCTCTGGTGTTTTGCCAATTTATTTTTGAGAGAACTGTGTATGTTGATTTATGTGTTGGATGCATGCTATGTATACAAGTACTGGTACTATGTGCATAAGTAGTGGTGGGTGAGTTGACAACCTCTTCAGTGTTACTGTTTTGAGTGTAAGAGAGCAGGGATTCACGATTCTTAGTGTAGATACATCTCTCGCACTCTGTACTAGGGTGAGTTATTAGGAGAGGGTTGTCTGTGTACGTGAAGCAGTTGCTACACTGCCTCAGGAGACCCAAGTCAACAAGGCTGGCAGAAGAAACAAATGTAGTCCATCTGTTCATAATGCTAGGTTTGAAGAAAAAGGATGTGCTTTCAGGACTGATCTAGGAGGTGCTCTGTAGATGGGTATTTCTGACAGGGTTTTTGGCTGGTGGTTTAATAGGTCACGGCTCGCTAACCATACTTCTTAGACTAGAGATGTACTAAAGATGATAGATACATCTGCAGTACATTAGTGTAGTCAACAGAAAAATCTATGGCACACAATTGAGCTGCAGTGCTGTGTGACATGCAAACAAGCAAAAACCCACTGAAATGTAGGACTTAAATACTAGAATCTAAAAACTTAAAAAAAAAAACCTCAAAAGAACGAATGAGGGTGCTTACTCCAAGCCCTAGACCAATTACTTTTCACCAGACAGGTTCCAATCCGCACACTTCTCTCACAAGGGTGCAGAAGGGCACCTTCCAATCAAAGATGGCTTGGAAAATGTGCTCAGAATATAACAGTCACTACAAACGGACCCAGATGCATAAAACCTGTTTTGGTCTATGCTACAGCTAATAGCTACACTAATTTAGGTGGGAAAAACTAAAAAAAATGTTTTAAACAGCCGTGAAACACTAAAAATGTTTTAAAACAGCATAAAACCAGCAGAGAGACACTGATTTGTTTGCTGTTTAAAACATTCTTTAGTTATTTAAAACACTGTTTGAGAGGAAAACAGAACAGATGCTTTGCAAACAGTGAAAAGTGGCAACAATTACTTTGCAAACCATGAAAATAGCAAAAAAAAAGCTTTGCAACAGTGAAAACAAAATATGATTTAACAGATGTAGTAAAAACAGTGCAGTTTTGTTTACAGTATTAAAATATAGTATTGAACAGAGCACAATAAAAAGTGCAGTAAATAGTATAATCAAACAAAAAAAAAAGACAACTTATGGTTTTTGGGAAGCTCAAAAGCCTCTAGTCACATGGTATCTCAGCTCAGAGTTGTGGCTGGTAGCCCACCTTAGTTCACATCAGTTCAAACAGGTTGCCTGTGTCCATTAAAGACAGGTGTCAAACAAGGGATGAATTTGCTGTGCCCATCCAATTGCCCAAATTGCACTTGAATTGGGTTATGGAAGAACTCTGCTTCACATGAATGGGGAGCCTGTTCCAGTGACTGGGTAGTCTCTGGGATACATACCTGTTTCTTCAGCAGGTCCTGTTTCTATCACAGGCAAGGTTTGTTTTTAGAAAGTGTAATTCTGGTGCTGTTTGTTTTGTGGATTTGCAGGAGGTCTATCAGAGGGGCGTCTGCCATTGCCCTGTATGTCAGGCATAGATTTCTCATCGGAGCCTGTAGGAGATGGAATACAGGGATAGGCCCTTGAGGTGGTCTGCAAAGTGCCTTGTACTTAATCCTGTATTATTTTAGTGAGGAACCTCTGTGGGCATTCCAGTTGTTGGATATGTATGGTTAGGTACATACCAAGGGGGGCACTGTACTCTTAAATCTGATGAGTACAGTGGAATGACTTCCTTGAACCTAGATGCCATACCTTCATAAGTTGTTCAACATAGAATGATTTCCTCGCTACTGTAGACAGGTGATGGTCAAAGGCTAGATTACTGTCTGTGTGTCCCTAAGTGTCAGACCACTGGGTCAACTGTAAGAGGTAAGTTATGATAGTTACCAGTGGTAGATGATTTCTTGAAAGATACTAGTATACATTTCTTGACATTTTTAGTCCATGGCTCTGACACCAGTTGTTTCTATGTCAGCCCCTCCTGGAGAACATTTGTGTCAGTGTGAGATTCAATGACCGCTCCTAATTTGCAATCATCTGCAAATTTAGTCAGCCAGAGACCACTGACATTGGCCTTAACTTCAGAGAAGTAAATGCCAAAAATGAGCGATTCAAGGACAGATCCTTGAGGGACTCCACTTGTGACTAGCCTCTTTGTAGAGGTGGACTCCCCATTTTTAACTTCCTGTGTCCTGTCTATGAGCCATTTGGCTATACGGGCTTGAACCTAACCTCCTGAGTTTGTCAACGCGTGAGTGAGGTATTGTGTCAAATGCCTTGGCCAGGTTAAGGTAGGCAGCGTGAACCATTTTTCCTCATCCATTGCTTTGGTAACCTCCTCAAAGAAGTCCACCAGCTTGAGTAGGCATGACCTGCCCTTGAAACCAGACTGGGTTGGGTCCAATATCTGGAGGTTTATTGTATCATTATTGATCATTTCCATGATAATTTTCCTTGACTTTGCATACAAGACTAGTGGGTCTGCATTTTCCAGGGTTGTAGATGGCCAACCTAGGAGTCTTATTCTAGTGCCATGATCTTTGTGTCAGTGTGCTGTCAATTTGTTCAGCTCTTGATCAGTGGGCACTTGCCACTTAGCATTGGTGTTGGATCTCTGGTCTATGGAGACGAGTCTTGCTTGCCAAAACCAAAGGCTCAACAGATGAAAGTTGGGGCTTCCATAGGGATAACCTCTGACCTGTCCAGGTTTTCACAGAATGTCCAGGTTTTTGTCTCTTATTTTTGGTCTGTCCCTAATAGAATTTATGGTTTTCTGGCAATTTGTTTGAGGATTATATCTAAATAACAGAGTTTGACTTCACATCCTTCAGAAAATGTATCCTATTGCAAAACCTTTTAAATTTATAAGAGCAATATTTAAGTTCATAGGATGATGATACTAAGCTATTGGCCTGGAGCTTCTTATAAGCCTAGCCAGACATTTCGCCCATGTTCCCACAAAGCCAGCACCTGCTTCCCCTGTCCATCAGGGACACAGGTGGGATCCCAGGGGTGTATTTTCTGTTTCCCATCTAGTCGTCCAGGTTCCTCTTAAAGAGGGCTAGTGAGGTACTCTGCTTGACAAGGAGAGGAAGTTTATTCCACACATGGGGAGTCATTGGGACATAAATCTATCCCATCAACAAGTTCTGTTAATGTCACAGACCAGGTTGAGACCTTGGTTGTGGGTTGCATGAGTGGAGTTAGCCTTGATGGAGTTGTGCATATTCGCAAGTCTGAGATGGCCTTGTATGCCAGACACGGGTCACTTCTGAGAAGTCTGTATAAGATGAGTAGTGGGACAGAGCTAGCCTATCTGTGTAGGATAGGTGTTAGAGACCCTGGATCTTCCTGGTCAGGAACCTCTGTGGTCTCCAACTGCTGCATGTGCTTGGCAAGTTACATGCCAAAGGGGGCATTGTACTCTATAATGGGTCTGATAAGCGAGGAGTACAGGGATGTTATGGCCTCCTTGTTCCTGGATGAAATACCCTTATATGGTGGGCCATGTAGAAAGCCTTATGTACAATGGAGGAAACATGGTCAAAAGTCAGGTTGCTATCAACCTAGGTTCCAAAGTCCCTCACAACTGATTGCATGTCTAGTATGTTGTTGTTAATGTGATAATTAGTGGGGACACTATTTTCCCCAAAGAGGATAATGATGTATTTCTTGGCATTCAGTTTGAGGCCATGCTTCTGGTACCAGTCATTAGTTTGGCTAAGGCCATTTTGGAGGATGTTCATATCACTAGTTGAATTTGACAGTGCCCAGCTTGCAGTCATCTGCAAAATTGGTCAGCCACAGACCACTGGTTTTGGCTTGCACCTTAGAAAAGTGTATCCCAAACAGTAGAGGCCCCAAGACTGATCCTTTGTGTACGCCGCTTGTTCTTCTACTAGAGGTGGCTTCCCCTGTTTTGACTGAATCAGTGAGCCAGTTAGCTACCCATCTGTTAACATATGGGTTGATGCCTAGCTGGGAGAATTTATCTATTATGCCCTAGTTTGGAATAGTGTTGAAGGCTTTGGCTAGGTCAAGGTAGGCAGTATGCTCTGTCTTGCCTTCCTCCATGGCTTTGGTGACCCTTTAAAAGAAGGCGACCAAGTTTAACAGGCATGATCTTCCTTTGGAAAAAAACTGTGTGGGATCAAGTGTTTGGAGGTTGCCAATGTCCTTGTTTATAAAGTCCATGATAATGTGTACCATGTCCTTGCAGATCAGGCTAGTTAGGCTGATGGGCCTATAATTGCCTGGGTTGGTGGACGCTCCACCTTTGTGCAGAGGGATGACAGTGGCTGTCCTCCATTCTGCTGGGATGAAGCTGGTGCTCAGGCTTTGGTTGGATAGGGTGCCTAGTGGTGCTAAAAGCTCTTGCCTGAGTTTATGTAGGACACAGCCAGGGATGCTGTCTGGTCCTATGAAGGCTGTATTTTTTGCCTTTGACAGTGCATTAATGACCTGCACCCTGGTGATTAGGGGGAGGGGGCAGGTGCTGGGGATGTCCTGGTTTACTGATGGGGGAGAGGGGGGTGAAGTTGTCTGCCAGCAGGTTGGCTATATGGACATGTGCAAAGAAGGCCTTGTGATGTTCTTAGTGGATGTGGCCAATGTGGACTCTGTTGGCTTTCGAAGACTTCACCAGTGACCTTATTTGCTTATTCAGGCAAAGGAGAGATTGCTTCCAACATGACACCTGCTCCTTCTTGGTCCTGGACAGCAATTTCTTCCTTTTATTATAGTCTGTTTATTGCTGCTGTCCACCAGACAGGTTTACGCTTCCTTGAGGAAGATGATTTGGTCCTGTCCGGTATTGTGGAGTCCATGCAGTTATATAGGTACTCGTATAGTTTTTTGGTGTAGGCTTGGACATTAGTGCTTGATTCAACTGAAGGGATGGTGGCTGTGAAGCTGCTTATACCTGCTCTCAGAAGGTTGTATTCAGCTTTGGAAAAGTTTTCTTGTTAAACCCTGGCTGGGGGGGTGGGATGTCAAGGGAGATGGTGACTTCGAAAGTGATTGCTGTATGGTTGGATCTTACCAGAGGATGACACTGTAGGGGTTCTACAGTGGCTACTCATGTTGGTTAGTACCAGATTCAGAATATTTTCACCTCTTGTGGAGGTGTCGACCAGCTGATCCAATGCATTGGTACTGACTAATTTGAGGAATCTCTGGGCATTCGTGTTTGAGCTAGCATAGGTATTCACTGTATGGTTGAGTACTTGGTTGCCCATGATCAGGGTAGAAGGTTGAATCTTGATGGATTCAAGTAAGCCCAGATGTGTGGAGTGGGCCTCCTGAGTCATGTTTGGGGGTCTGTCGCTAGCTATGATTTGAATAGGTGTTTTGTCAATAAATAAATGCACCTGGAGTGCCTCCTTTGGGTCATACTGTTTGACCAGCCTGGAGGTGTCTATGTCTTTGATTAAATATTTAAACTCCACCTCCTTTGGCGTTGTAGCCCTTTGTTTGGGGTTTGAAAGTATGGTAGGACAAGTAACCTAGTAAGGCTGGGGTGCTCTCCGCAGCTTTGAACCAGGTTACAGTGACTGCACAAATGTCAGCATCTTCCAGGGCAAGGAATGGTTGCAATGAGTGCAATTTCATGCTAAGACTTCTAGTGTTTAGCAGCATGACTTTTAAATTTTGTTTAGAAGAATTTTTCACATTGGTAATTTTGTCCTCATGACTTTGTCTAAAAAGGCACTATGGGGGAGATGAGAGCCTTTGCCAGAAGCCTGAAGCCCAGGGGAGACTGTTGAAGGCCATCTCTGGCAAAGCTTGTGGTCTATCAGTCATGTCCTCCTGGGCTGTCAGGTACTGGATCCCCTTAGAATGACACCAGAAACTAAGCCAATTGTTAGTCAATCATTTTGTTTGTAGTGAAGCATCACTCTGAGTTGATGGTAGGATGCTGCTAAAGGCTAGGGACATACCTGCCTGGGACATGTATTCAGCGAGCTCAATCATGTCTCTCTCTCTCTTCATATAGTCCAGAGGTGCATCTTAAGTCATTCACACCAACATGGACTATGACAGAGTTGTAACAGTACCTGTTGAGAGACTTGAGTGCATGCGTGATGTAGTGAATTCTAGCACCCGGCAAGCAACTTACTGTGACCTCCCCTTGTCTAGCCTGCTGAGGGGCACATCGGTGTGTCTCATGATCTCCTATGACTAGTATGTTGGGTATGTGTCTGGGTCTTGGAGGCTGTGAGATACAGGCATGTGTACTATGTGTGATGCTTGGTGTGGTGGGTTGTGATGTGCGTGTGTGCTTTTGTCTCAAGGGTCTCTCTTGTTTGGGTATGTTTTTGTTGAGAACCTCCACATATGTAGATATATATTGTAGCTGTATGGGTGGTGACAGAGGTGTGGTGCTTGCAGCCAACCTTCTCAGTGTCATGTGCTGGCTTGTGATTTGAGATAGCAAGGATTCTACGTTGTTAATGTAATTGCACCTCTCACATATTGTGTTCCTAGGTGGTAGAAGAAGAGGGTTGTCCATGCACATGAGGCAGTTGCTACACTGTCTCAGGATTCCCATATCAGACTATCAGGAGAAACCACAGGAAATTAAAAAAAATTGTCCTTATTTTGGAGGTCTTTGTCCCTCTTATTGTTTGGCTTTGTCCAGATTTCTTGTTCTTACAGGTTGAGCGGTATGTCCATAGGCCTTAATACCTGTTGCTTAGAAAATGCAATCACTGGCCATATTTACCCTGAGTTGCCCCAATTGCTGGTGGTTAGGTGAGTGAAGTTTGCAGATGTAAGGATCTGTAGTAGTTAATAATGGCTTATGTCCAGGGACATGGGCACCACCCCAGGAGTGAATTTGTGGTCACTCATCCATTGATCTAGATTGCATTTGAAGAGGGGCAGGGAAGGTGCTCTGTTTTATGTGAACTGGAAGTTTGTTCCAGAGAAATGGCTGTCTTTGGGAGATGCATCTTTCTCCAGCATGACCTGTTCATATCACAGGCTAGGTTAAGATCCCTGCAGCAAGTGACCCTCTGGCAGTTTCATTTATGAATATGTAGCATTTCCATCAGGGCCAGGTCATAGACTGCCCTGTAAGCCAGGCACAGGTCACACCTTAGCAACCTGTAGGAGACAAAATACAGTGACAGTGCTTTCAGTCTTTCCACACAAGACTTGCTTTGCGTACCCTTTACTTTCTTGGTGAGAAACCTTTGAGGTGTATCCAGTTTTTGCAGGTGTCTAGTAAGGTACATGCAAAAGGAAGCATTGTACTCCATTACTGGTCTGAGGGCCGAGTATAATGGAATTATAACATCCTTAAATCAAGATGCCATGACTTTATTTATAAGATGTGCCACATAGAAGGATTTAGTCACTACTGTGGATGCATTGTGGTCAAAGTTTAGATTATCAACCAGAGTACCCAGATCACATATTGGGTCTGCACTTGGGGGGGGGGGGGTGCTGTCTGCAATGTAATTAGCAGGAATGTCAGCTTTCCTAAAGGGAATAATTCCAGAATTCTCAACTGCTGCCCTTGGGGGGGGGGGGGGTGAGAATTCTTGACTTATCCCACCATCAGGACCTCTCCTGAAGAATGTTTTGCATACTTGAGTCCCCATAAGTGAGGTCTTATAACTTGCAGAGACACTGATGTCTTGTACAGTTGGCTGGGCGAGTGGCATGTCGCACACTCTATCCATCTGCAATGGATAGACATCTTCAGGTCAGTGAGGCCTACATCCTGCTGTAAAAGCTGTATGTTGATTGGTTAAGAGTGGAACAAATGACGCTAGTAAAGCTGACTGATTCTAGGTTTATGGCATTTTGGAAGATGCTGAATACTTGCATCTTTAGTGAGTTTGAAGTTTGCCCCCCCCCCCCCCCCACGTACCTTTGTTTGCTGAAGGAATGACTACAGAAGCCGGTGCTGGTGCATGTTGGTGCTGAATGGCATGGGTCAAGGCGGTCTCCTCTCTCTAGCATGGACTATGCCAGGTAATTGTAACTCTTGTATATTATTTTATCTATTTTATTTTACATTTGTTGACTGGGAGTGTCTGACTGAGCTAAAGCCCTTTTTCAGCGGAGGACCGGGAAGAAAAGCTCCGTATTGTGTAACAATTTTCCAGTATCGAGGCAATTTTAAAAACACATGAGATAATGCAGAATGCTTGAAAAACAAACTATTCTAACAGTACTGTAATATGATAAAAAGATGTATATGAATAGGAAGGAATGTAAATGCATGAAGAGTTTATTATTTAGACCAGCTGTTATATGTAGTACATGATCTGTACCAGTTTCTCAAAAGGCATTGGTGGAAAAAGGGGTAGGAAGATAGTTTAGGGATAGCTAGTGTAAAAGGATAGAGCTAGTAGAAAAGAATAGAGGGTGATTATGGGAGGGAGAAGTAAGGAGAAATAATGAAGGTGGTTTTGTTAGAGAGGTATATTCAGGGGGATGAGAACAGTGGCAAGTCCAGTGCCTTTTAACGTACTCTTTGGTGGCCAGTTTAAATTGTTTAGGATGTGTGAGGGTTTTGATTTCAAGTGGGAGTTTGTTCCATGCAATAGAGGGGTGGTAGCTATATATGCTGCATCTGGGTTTAGTCTTTGGTTTAAAGATATGCAATAAATCTTGAGTAGAGCTTAGTCTTTGGTTTAAAGATATGCAATAAATCTTGAGTAGAGCTTCAGAGATGTCTTGGTAAGGGAATAGTGGGAGATGAGGAAGGCTGAAATAGGATAGAGTGTATGATCTGGAGCGGAGAGATGAGAAGCAGGTTTGGTAGTTCAAGCCAATTTAAGGAGAGCATGATGGGATTTGTAGGTTTGTTGGGCTGCGAATCTAGCTATCGTGTAGTAAGTAGACACTAGTAAGTAGGGAGGAGTTGAGATTTGAGTATCTGTTAGCAGTAAGTTAAGTAAGGTAGATGGTAAGCATGGGTGAGAGTAATCCTGGCTTCAGCAGTGAGAATTTTTTTTTCTGTACAGGATCCCTAGTTTCTGATGTTTTTTCTGATGCAATTATTTGTGTAGGTCAAATTTTAGTTTATTGTCAATGGTGATGCTGAGGAGTTTTGTGCAGGATTCCACTTAATAGGATTATTATTAGAGACGTTTTGTTTTTAGGTTTGAGGATGAGCTGGCTATTTATTAGCCAAGTCTAGAATAAGTTAAAGGATATCTAGGTAGCTGATAAGAGTTGAGGGACATCTGGTAATGCTGATGGCTGTAGAGTCATCAGTGTATTGGACTAGGAAAGGCTGTGGGCAAGAAGTATAGAGTAGATTGGAAGTGGCCCAAGAATGGATCCTTGGGGGACACCCATTCTTACTGGCACGGGAGAGGACCATGCAGAGTGCCATCTCACTGCTGAAGACCCATGCAACTTTATCATTGGAGAATTGAGGTAAGAAAGTTTGTCCAGCAGAAGAGTGTGAGACAGGGTCGAAAGCCTTTGAGAGGTCTAAGAATAGACGAGATAAGTTTATGGTCATTTCTTGCTAGAGAAATTGTGTTGAGGAAGGATAGTAGAGCTGTGGTAGTGCTATGTTTAGGTCTGAAACCATGCTGAGTAGGAGTGAGCAGATTTTTCTGTATGAGGTATTGCATAACTTGTTTGTGTGTACATTTCTCCAAGACTTTAGAGAGAGGAGAGAGGATAGCGATAGGTCTGAAATTGGAGATTTCCAAGGAGTTACCTTCTTTATGAATAGGCAGAGTGTAGAATTATTTCCAGATTGATGGGACTTTAGATTCTGGGATGCAGAGATTGATTGATATATATGGGCAGAACAAGAGAGTGAGCTGCTGTCTGGAGAAAGTATTATGGGATGTCAGCAGATACAGAGCATGGGCTTAACTTTTAGAGTAGAGTTTTCATGTAGGTAGTGGGTAACAAGCCAACTTAGACCGCACTTGGTTTGATTTTGTGAAGGGGAGGTCTTTTCTCCTGAATCTAGTAAAGTTCAAAAAGGTCACAGTGGATGTGGATATAGTGGTCACTCTTTGCACACTTTTCTTGAACTGGCCAAGGTTTTTGACATCCTCCCTCACCCTAGTATTAAATGTTAGACGGATGTAATTTAAAAGTCACGTTGTCTGCTGGATTGCAAATTGGCTATTCAACAAATACGAAGTAGTGACTGCTGATGGTACCCTCTGGAGTAAACGTTGTCCGTACCCTCTGACCATAAAATTGTAACTAGTGGCATACCAGAGTGATCAGTGCTTGGCCCTCTGCTGTTTGGCATTTTACAGGCTTCCAAACGAATATCCTGTAAGACTGGTTGAATAAGTTTGCTGATGACTGCAAGCTGGCTCTGTTTGCTTATCCACGAATACTAAACTGCTGGCTGGAATATGCACATATCTGGTGCACTGAAAAATGTCTTAAACTAAATGTGTAAAAGCGCAGCTGTTCTCACCCAATATATTGAGCAGTCCTTGTCAGTTGGGGTCATAAAACACCTGTGTACTTGTGTAGACAACACACACTGATTTGGTCATCGTGGTTCCACCAAAGTTAGGAAATCCTCTCCTGTCTGTTTCCTTTCCAAGATAGTATGTTCAAGAGCCAAAGAAATCATTTTAGCATGGTCTCTTCCAGTATCAGACCCATCATTGAATGCAATGCCCACTTCAGTGTGCACAAATCAAACGTATATTACTTAAGTGAAAGTCCCAATGATTGTTAACCAAAAAAATCTACTTCATTTTTCCCATTTTCTACATGGGGTTCATGGGGTTCGGGTGTCGTGTCACTTGTCACCATCTCTGCAAATTCAGTGCTGCTCTCCTACCTTAGTCATACCTGGCTGTCAAGTCTTCTCTCTCAAATCCCACCATCTTTTTGCTGAATGTTTTTGTTTCCTCCTCT